>NC_041349.1:9264856-9324856 GCF_004354835.1 Perca flavescens
TGTAAATGTTATTCTGATGTGTGTACATTGTTCTTCTTCTTTTGAGCTACTGTAGCACAGGAATTTTCCAATTGTGGGATCAATAAAGACTTTGAGTTCGTGAAAAGCGCTATATAAATTCAATTTATTATTATTATTATTATCTTATCTCTTAGCTTATCTTAGAACATAACAGTACGCGGCGGCAAACAGGTGAGTTATATACAAATTCACCCCCAGTACAGTAGTTATAATTAAGGGTGACTTTAGCTCTATAGACCAGGCTGTAAACAGGTTTATATCTGCTGTGAGGTTGAGATTTTTTCAACATGGGTGGAGGATATTATGGAGGATATATTTATTCATAATTCAAAATATACCCTCCATAGTCTATGCCAGTGTTTCTCAAATGGGGGTACGTTTACCCCAAGGGGTACTTTGGAGGACTTCAGGGGTATACGTGATCGCTTTTTTCTACGTTTTTGTCGCTGTTTTTAAAGTTTTTGTCACTATTTTCTACCTGTTCTTGCCTTCCTTCCTTCCTTCCTTCTACTGTCTTCATTTTTTCTCCATCTTTGTCGAAGTTTTTGTGGCTTTTTTCAAAAAACAATTCCGCTTTTTACAAAGTTTTTGTCGCTGTTTTTCTAAGTTTTTGATACTATTTTCCACCTATTCTTGCCTTAATTCCTTCTTTCTACCGTCTTTTTACGTTTTTTTTAAAAGGTTTTTGTTGCCTTTTTTCACATGGTTGTTGTTTGGTAGATGTATCGCTGGTCAGGGGGGTACTTGGCTTAAATACACAATTCAAATGGGGTACATTATTCAAAAAAGTTTGAGAACCCCTGATCTATGCTATGGGGTTTGACTGGCCTCAAGTGGCCACTCCATGAACTGCAGTTCAGCCTCTGAGCTGACGTATTAATTTTAAATATAAACACATATAACAAATATAATTTTTAGCATCTCACTGGCAGCCTAAAATATTAAAATACTTTAACTGATATAACGTTAACTTAATTTTGTATCACAGTCACTTAACTTTATGATAGGTGACTTTTTTTATGGACACCCTGCAGCCAATCAGAATCGAGAATTCACCCAGACCATTATAATGCTTTCCTCACCACTTCTCTCTCACACTCCCCTCTCTTTCTCTCTCTCTCTCTCTCTCTCTTTCTCCTCTCTCTCTCTGTCTCTCTCTCTTCTCTCTCTTTCTCTTCTCTCTCTGTCTATCTCTCTTCCTCTCTCTCTCTCTCCTCTCTCTCTCTGTCTCTCTCTCTTTCTCTTCTCTCTCTGTCTATCTCTCTTCTCTCTCTCTCTCTTCCTTCCTCTCCCTCTCTCTTTTCCTTCCTCTCTCTCTTCCTCTCTCTCTCTCTCTCTTCTCTCTCTGTCTCTCTCTCTTTTCTATCTCTGTCTCTCTCTCTCTCTCTTCCTTCCTCTCTCCCTCTCTCTCTCTCTCTCTCTCTCTCTCTCTCTCTCCTCCCTCCCTCTCCCCTCTCTCTCTCTCTCTCTCTCTCTCTCTCTCTCTCTCTGACGTCTCTTTGTTTACATTCCACGGATGAAAAGACTTCCGCAGAGGATACAGCGGTGTATACTCGCACCTCCAGCGAGCCTCCTTCGCCTCCCCCACCCCTTCTTCTCGATGAGCATTTTGCAATTTTTTTTTTTTTGGGACGCCACATGGCGCGCTGAGATCGATTTCCGGTTCGCACACGTGAGGAATGAGAAGGCATAAAATCGGGGTGTAGGGTAGTGCTCCCGTTTTCAGCCTAATTAACAGTTTTGTTGAGATGTCAGTCTAGTGCCTGCAATCTTAATTCTACTTGGCACTGTTGTTGTATTTCTCTTATTTTTGAGACTGTAGGGTGCACAGTAAACACAGTGCAGCTCTGTTGGAGTCCAATTAGGTCCACTGATCACGAGAGGGAGCAAGAAGCCTGTTGTAAGTATTGAAAATGCTTTTCCAACTCCCTTGTTTTAAGCTCATTGAATGCACCTTCAACACTGTTGGACACTGTCTAAGCTTTGCATTCTTTAAGAAACTTTATGAGTCTTGTAAATGTCTTTAAATGTTATTTTTTCCTGTTAGTTTGGTGCAACACACAGCAGTGGTAGAATGTAAAGTATATACAGTATGTATATTTCCATTTTACGTCTAGCTGACGTTTGTACTTATTGTGCAGATTTTTCAATACAAATGTAAGACAAATATTGAATTTTTTAAATCCAATCCAAAGAAAAGTATTCCACACACACACACACACACACACACACACACACACACACACACACACACACACACACAGATTACACACACACACACACACACACACACACACACACACCTGTATTACTATCTTTGTGGGGACTTGTCATTGACATAATGCATTCCCTAGCCCCTTACCCTAACCTTAACCATCACAACTAAATGCCTAACCTTAACCCTTACCCTCACCTTAACCATCACAACTAAATGCCTAACCTTAACCCTTACCCTAACCTTAACCATCACAACTAAATGCCTAACCTTAACCCTTACCCTAACCTTAACCATCACAACTAAATGCCTAACCTTAACCCTTACCCTAACCTTAACCATCACAACTAAATGCCTAACCTTAACCCTTACCCTCACCATAACCTAATTCTAACCCTAATCCTAAAACCAAGTCTTAAAACGGGTACACACACACACACTCTTACACACACAAAGTTTAAGTGTATTGTTGAGTCAGTACGATGTCAGACTAAACAGGTTTAGGAAGAAGTTTTAAACAGACCAAGATCAGGACACATTCAAGTGGTCAAAGCATATTTAAAAAACAATAAAGACATAACGTAAGTTGTTGTTAGGAAATGTTCGCGATCCACACTCAGCAGCTGTTCTGGAGCTTTCAATCTAATCACAGGATCTTCATCAGCAGATGGAGAGAATGTAGCGTGTCTGCAAAACAAGTTTGGCCGCAGTTTGAACCTTCTGCAAGATTCAATTCTGATATAGCATCCAGGACCAGCTAGCGCACACACCGTGGATTTTGGAAGTTTGGTTAGCTAGTTAGCAGAGTATGCTAAATGTAGCCGCTTACGTGAAGCAGAAAAACACGCAGTTTTTAAATACATTCTTCGCAATTTAGCTGAAGCCAAAGTCTCACCAACGAGTATCTCGCAGGAAATACTTGACATTCAATGACGCACAACTGGAGATACGTTGGCAATAGGGTTGCATGATCTTGAAAAAATGTTATATTGCGATGTCGGTAATGACATCGCAATATACATCGATATTAATTTTGATATTTTTAATCATTTGTAAAATTACTGAAGTTATGGGAAAATGCATCAAAATAGTTTTCGTACTGCACAAGATGTATTTCAACTGACAACTCACATTGGACTGGTACAACAAATGTGTCTACAGAACAGGACATGTTTGGTCTGGTTGGACAGTGTGAAATAAATAAATAAAGAGCATGTTTACAGAACAGGATACAGTTTTTTACAATCACTTTGCTACTAATTTCAGAACCATGACGTCATTTTTCTTCTTATTATTTGTTGATTTTAACCAAAAGAAATTTTATTGTCACATAGGCTAATTATAACTGCTTTTACATCCATATTGTGCTACATTCCAACTGTATTGAAGGATACTGTGAAGGAGCAATTTCAGCTGTTGTGTGACCGTTTTCCATACATTCACGTTTGCCGTAAGGTATCTACCAGACGAAATAGCAACGCGGATTTCGGTGGCTCATTTACACTGCTACTTACAGGTCTGCGTTGCGCTCTGATGCTCCGAAACCCACGTTAGAGGCAACCTAAACATCGCTGCATGTCACGCTAGTAAACACTAATAACACGTTACACAGCAGGTAATGTTAGCCTACAGTTAGCCACAGTAAACACTAATAACACGTTACACCGCTGGTAACGTTAGCCTACCGTTAGCCACAGTAAACACTAATAACACATTACACAGCAGGTAACGTTAGCCTAACGTTAGCCACAGTAAACACTAATAACACGTTACACAGCAGGTAACGTTAGCCTACCGTTAGCCACAGTAAACACTAATAACACGTTACACAGCAGGTAACGTTAGCCTACCGTTAGCCACAGTAAACACTAATAACACGTTACACCGCAGGTAACGTTAGCCTACCGTTAGCCACAGTAAACACTAATTACACGTTACACCGCAGGTAACGTTAGCCTACCGTTAGCCACAGTAAACACTAATAACGCATTACGCAGCAGGTAACGTTAGCCTACCGTTAGCCACAGTAAACACTAATAACACGTTACACAGCAGGTAACGTTAGCCTACCGTTAGCCACAGTAAACACTAATAACACGTTACACAGCAGGTAACGTTAGCCTACCGTTAGCCACAGTAGTTACTGGATTAAACACGGCTAAAATGCTGACAGCTAGCTAAACAGTGTAGTGTGACTGTATTTCCAACAGCGGGATGTCAAACAGTCTGCTGCTAAAGCTATGAGCTAAAAGACACAAACTAGCACTATGGTCACTGCCCTTATACATCACATACGGGACATAATGTTGCATTTACTGGTAAACTGGTAAACATCGTGACGGGCTTATGATGACCGACTGCTACCTGTCGTGTAATTTTCCTCACGTTACTCTCTGTCCTCTGTGACTGTCTACATCTAGAAACTAAGCTGCGCGGTGCAGGGAACAACTCTGATTGGCTCATGGAAGCACGTGATCAGATAGATTGGCTTTGCAAAAACTTTGATAAGGAGCGCTCTATGAACGGAATGACCCATTTTAAATATCGCTCGATCACGCAAATTTGATCGTGGGAAGCCAAAATCGTGATCAACATTCGATTAATTGTGCCGCCCTACTCCAGACACACACAACTCAAAACGGCCGTCACTTGTAACACAGGCTGTCCGGTTGTTCAAAACACTGCATTGTGCATTCATATCTTTAAAGAAATATTGCACTTGCACAATCACTGGTGCAAAAAACAAATTTATGGTGAAATACCGTTGAAACGTTACTTTAGATCACCCACACACAAGCTACACCTAGTTTGACTGGGTCATTGTTCGTACAATCATTAAATAGAGTGTAGTAGAAAATAGGTGATACATGTTTCATTATGGTACTACAAGTAAATACATACCTGTTAAAGTACTGCAGTAGAAGAGAGAATACTACAGACCAATGTGGTATATATATATATATATATATATATATATATATATATATATATATATATATATATATATATAGTACAGGCCAAAAGTTTGGACACACCTTCTCATTCCTTACCTTTTTTCCAACTTCAGATTTTTCCCCAATTTCAAATGATGACCCGAAAGGACAATTTTGTCAACATCTGTTGTATCTAAAAAAAGATACATTTCTCTGTTTGTTCATCTCACTTCAGTTTTATTGGTGCAAAATGTGATTGTCAAGCAGACAAACTGACCAACACACACAGTACAGGCCAAAAGTTTGGACACACCTTCTCATTCAATGAGTTTCCTTTTTTTTTCTTTAGAAATAAACAACGGACAAATAGTCTTTAAACGCTTCAGATGTAAAGTTATTCGCTGTCAAGTGACGCCAAAATGAATGGGAGTCAATGGGATGCTAACGGGAGGTGATGGCCAGGTAGCAACAAAATGGTGCCATAAGATGTTTGAGTTCTGAAGCGAAGCTTACCCCCCCTTGTGTACTAGTGAAGATGTGTCCCTCGGATCACCCATCAAGGGGGATGCTCACCTGAAAACTTCACTGTCAAATACACTGCCAAGGTCCAGGACATTCTCTTAGGACGCGCTTGCACTTAAAGGATGTATTACATCTCGTCCTGTGTTCCCTGGAAAAAGAAAAAAAAGAAAACAGTCAAATAACAGATAATAATAATCAGCAATAACAAAAAAATATCATTAAGTTACAGTTTTAAACTGAAGAATTCCAACGAGTCTTCTTCCAGTTGGAGAAGTGAAAGAGAGCGAGTCACACACACACACACACACACACACACACACACACACACACACACACACACACACACACACACACACACACTCCCTGCTGCCCTTCTGCCTACTTCTGTTATCCAACCTACAGGTTACGAGAGTTACGAGGTTAGGTAACAGATCTCATAACACACACACACACACACACACACACACACACACACACACACACACAGTGAACTCCCAACGCTGCTGTTCTCTTTACAGTCCGTGTCCTGTGGTGAGTCCGTCCGTTCAGCAGCTGTTCTCACTACACTACAGCTTCAGCGGGTGAGTAACGAGCTCTGTGTGCTCTGCTGTCTTTTTAACCCTTAGCGTTGTCTTACTGTCGGCCGTGAACATACGGAAGTCCAAATAGAAAATTAACTATTTTTGTTGCTTTTTTTTACAACGTTTTTGTCAGGTTTTTCCAATAATTTTGATGCTTTTTTTGTCACTTTTATTTATTTTTATTTTTTTTAATACATGGTCAATAAACCTGGCAATTCCGTCCTAAATATGCTTTTAAACGAAAAAGTTTGACTCTGGTGCATTCACTAAAAGACACTAGGTTGCATTTTGGCGAGAGTTATGCTTTAACCCTCTCAAATTGACCCGTTTTTTCAATTTTCGTTTTTATATCAGAAAATATGGGACGTAGAAATAAGCAAGAAAAATTTAACAATTTAAAACGTTTGGGGGGAAAAAAGGTGTCAAAAACGTTAACGTTTTTTTTGTCAAGGTTGACAGGAAGGCAACACAAGGGTTAAATGACATTATACCTATTTTTTTGATTAGAAAAATGCAGAAATGATGGATTATTTTGCATACTAGTTAAGATCAGAGGATGTTGAGTGACTCCCACACAGTGGTATCTGTCAGAGTTTAGTCACGAGACCATTGAAACTTGTTTTTGAAATGCTATAAAATTGAATAGAATGCCCAAAATCATTGATTATACCTGCGAAGATCGTTGTATGGGATTCATGCATGCATCTATGTTATTTTTGGGCAATTTAGTTTAAAATATATATATATATATATAATTCTGTTAAGAAGGGTTAAGAAGATAAATCTCCAGTCTGCGTTGCTGTGGCTGAGATATATATATATATATATATATATATATATATATATATATATATATATATATATATATATATATATATATATATATATATATATATATATATATCGTCACGCAGTACAACGGAATTAAATTAAAAAATGATATATATACACATACACCAGCACATTCTCACCCAAGCACGTCTCGCACATACACATTCATCTCACAAATTAGGGCTGGGCAATATATTGATATTATATCGATATTGTGATACAAGACTAGATATTGACTTAGAGTTTGGAAATCTTAATATCGTAATATGCCATAAGTGTTGTCTTTTCCTGGTTTTAAAGGCTGCATTACAGTAAAGTGATGTACTTTTCTGAACTTACCAGACAGACTGTTGTAGCTGTTCTATTTGCCTTTACTCCACTTAGACATTATGTCGACATGATGGGAAGACAACACACACACACACACGCACGCACGCACGCACGCACGCACGCACGCACACACGCACGCACGCACGCACGCACACACTATACTGTACTTAAAATATGTCGATCAACATTCCCATCCCCAGATAGCGTTGAAGAACCTGCTCATCCAGCGTCTTACCCCACGTGTGTCAAACTCGAGGCCCGCGGGACAAAACACGGCCCCTCGCAGATTTAGATCAGGCCACAATATCAACTTAGGTTCACGATATATTTCGGCCTAACTAGTTTTTGTCGCTTTTACTAAAGATTTTGTCACCTTTTTGCCCTCGCTTTTGGTGCTGAACGGGAGACAGGACATCTGTCTCTACGAAATGTTGGTTACAGTGTTATGCGTCTTTGTTTCAGGGAGAGAGAAGATGTCGGAGAGCCGAGTGACGATAGATCTCGGCCGCAATGGAGCCTCAAAACACCAGGTAACTTCCTCTCTTGATGCTAACGCACAGGCGTAATCAAAACGGGCCTTTTTCTGACGTTTTTTGTCACATTTTCAATGTTTTTGGTGCTTCTCAAGACTGCTTAAGATCCTTAATCTTTCGGATTTGTGTCTGGATTTCTAGGCTAAGTTTTTGGCTTTTTTTCTGACATTTGCTGCCTTTTTCGACAGTTTTTATTTTATTTTTTTTTATTTTTTTAATCCAGACAGCCATGTCCCGGGACGTCCCATAGATAGTTGGAGATCTTATGGTGCGTTGTTTTTGTCTTGTAATCGCGACTAGTAGCTCGAGTGTGACGTCACATCCGTGTCGAAAAACGAATAACCGCGGGGTTGTTGCGTTCCTTTTGTCACACAATACTACGAGTCGGAGAAAAGACTGTAGAGACATGCCTATAGGTAGCAGTATACAGCACTATGTTTAACTCCTAATAAGACTGTAGAGACATGTCTATAGGTAGCAGTATACAGCACTATGTTTAACTCCTAATAAGACTGTAGAGACATGTCTATAGGTAGTAGTATACAGCACTATGTTTAACTCCTAATAAGACTGTAGAGACATGTCTATAGGTAGCAGTATACAGCGCTATGTTTAACTCCTAATAAGACTGTATAGACATGTCTATAGGTAGCAGTATACAGCACTATGTTTAACTCCTAATAAGACTGTAGAGACATGTCTATAGGTAGCAGTATACAGCGCTATGTTTAACTCCTAATAAGACTGTAGAGACATGTCTATAGGTAGCAGTATACAGCACTATGTTTACCACTTCTTCATCTGGTTACAACAAAGACAAAAGTGCTTAAAATTGTAGAAAACCACAATGTTTACTACGTGTGATGCACGACGTAGCCATCTTTGAAAGTGAACTCGGGGTCCTCTGAGTTCAGACGACTTGACGAGTCGTATATATACGACCTCGGTGGCGTTTTTTTTGCAACTTCCGGTTCGTAACTCCGCAAAACGACTCGTAGATCGACTTTGGTGGAGAAAAAGAACGCACCACAAGCCCAAAAGTTACACCCTTGTGCTTACATCACACACATTTTTATTTATTTTTTGTTTTTAGGCTGAACTGACTGTTTTTCAGTCCGCAGGTTCGGGCGCCACCGTTAGCTTTCACAACATCGACTACAAAGTGAGACAGGGAGGAAGCTGTCTGTGTCGGAAGAAGGGAACAACCAAACACATCCTCGTCGACCTCAAGTGAGTACGTGCCCGTTTGTCAGCTTACGACTCTTCATAAATAAGCCGTGCTAGTTTTTGCATAAACGTGGACAAATGGACTAAAATGTATTTATATAGCGCTTATTCTAGTCTTAACGACTACTCAAAGCTCTTCTACGTAGTACAGGAACCATTCACACACATTCAAACACTGTGGCCTAGGCTGCCGTACAATAGGGGTGGGCGGGGGGAAATCGATACAGCATAGTATCGCGATATTTTTCGTGGCAATACTGTATCGATACACCGACGCCAAGTATAGATCTTTTATGTTATATGTGTTGGTCAGTCTGTCTGCTTGACAATCACATTTTGCACCAAATAAAACTGAAGTGAGATCAACAAACAGAGAAATGCATCTTTTTTTAATTTTTTTTTTTTAGATACAACAGATGTTGATAAAATTGTCCTTTCAGGACATCATTTGAGATTGGGGAAAAATCTGAAGTTGGAAAATAGGTTAATACATTGCAGTATATCGCAGAATATTGCAATAACCTCTAAAATCGCAATAATAACGTATCGTGACATAAGTATCAGGATGATATCGTATCGTGAGGCCTCTGGTGATTCCCACCCCTACTGTACAAGGTGCCACCTGCTCATTATGGCAGTCTACACGTGTGTGTGTGTGTGTGTGTGTGTGTGTGTGTGTGTGTGTGTGTGTGTATAACAAATAATCAAAACTGGCCTTTTTCTGAATTTTTCTTTTTACGGTTCTTGTTGCTTTTTTTATTTTGCTTTTTTGGGGGGGAGGCACTTTTCTCTACGTTTTTTTTGCCTTTTTTGGTGCTTTTTTCAAAGTTTTTGTCGCCTTTTTTCAACATTTTGTTGCGTTTTCCAAGTTTTTGGTTCTGGCGAGAGCACAATTTGAATTTGCTCAGGGAGTCACTCTGGCATTGAGTAATGATGATCGTTAACTATGCCCTGGTAGCCGAGCTGCATACGTTTTTGTCTCCTTTTTCAACATTTTTGTCGCTCTTTTTAACATGATTGTTGCCTTTTCAAAGTATTTGTCGTTTTTTTTCAAAATCTTTGTCGCTTTTTTCAACGTTTTTGTCGCCTTTTTTCAACGTTTTTGTCGCTTTTTTCAACTTTTTTGTCGCCTTTTTCAACTATTTCAATGTTTTTGTCGCTTTTTTCAACGTTTTTGAAGCTTTTTTCATTTTTTTTTTGTATGTTTAGCACGTCTATAACGTGCTATGTATTTTTTTATTAAGAGAGAGCCACCTTCTATAACATTGAAAACTCTGGCTTTAGGCTCCACATTCTTTCGTAATCCCACTAATCTCTTACGAGGCAAACGTGACTCGATCAAGGCCCACATGGATCAAACGCACGCATGTTTGGAGCCAAAGGAAGGAAGTCTGCTTTGTCAAGAAACTCACTCTTCCTGTGTGACAAGCACACACCCGCATACACAATCTCGTAAAAAAACAAAACAATAATACCTAAAGCAACAAACAGAGCCAAAGGCAGGATGCCGAACTGCCTTTACACCTTTCAAACTCGACTCCCTGAGAAAGTTCAGGCTGTTCCATTCACAGAAACGTGTTTGCTGTCCAAAATATCAATACTGCCAAGGTGTGTGTGTGTGTGTGTGTGTGTGTGTGTGTGTGTGTGTGTGTGTGTGTGTGTGTGTGTGTGTGTGTGTGTGTGTGTGTGTGTGTGTGTGTGTGTGTGTGTGTGTGTGTGTGTGTGTGTGTGTGTCATCCTGCATTCCTGTGAATTTTTGCACATCAATTTATGATTAAAAATGGCTTTTTATTTATGTCAAAGGAAATTTTTATTCTCCAAAAGTTCAAAACTTTCTGCATATTCAAAATATCACCACGCGTTTCTGGAGGTTTATTTATTTTTTTTAGGAATCTTGTCCATCTACAACAAGAAAATAAATGAATGAATGAGATCTCGTTAAAGCCAGAAGCTCCAACGTTTAAATCTTACTTAAATCTCTTTTATTTTTCATATCCTGTTGTTGTTGTTCTTTAACCCCCCAAATTTAGCATTTTAAGTTTAGATATCCACATTTCTGACCGCACTCAAAGGCAGCTTAATTTCACTGAGAAAGGGAAATATTCTAAATATTATTATACCCGAAATATACACAGTATGTGAATACTCAATCATTCTTCCATTTCCACACCTCACGTAGAAACTCCTGCCTGGTGAAGTCCCGTCTGTGCTTGCCTCCTTCTTTCAGCAGCCTCCACCACCATCTGACACACACACACACACTTCTTTCTTTGACATAATGCATTCCCTAGCCCCTTACCCTAACCTTAACCATCACAACTTTTTTATTAATAAGGGAAAATCTTCCACTAATTAACCCTGACAAAGCACACCTGTGAAGGTAAAACCATTTCAGGTTACTACCTCATGAAGCTCATTGAGAGAACACCAAGGGTTTGCAGAGTTATCAAAAAAAGCAAAGGGTGGCTACTTTGAAGAATCTAAAATATAAGACATGTTTTCAGTTATTTCACACTTTTTTGTTAAGTACATAATTCCATATGTGTTCATTCATAGTTTTGATGCCTTCAGTGAGAATCTACAATGTAAATAGTCATGAAAAAATATAGGAAACTCATTGAATGAGAAGGTGTGTCCAAACTTTTGGCCTGTACTGTACATTTCTCTTCAACTTGTCCTACAGAACAATCCATTTGTCCTGGACAAACCTTAACGTCGAGTCCTGCCTGACCTTTCTTTTAGTGTTATGAAAACCCATCCAAGTCTTGGATAATAGGGCTATGTTATGAAAACTGCAGTTCGGTCAAAGTCCAGTATACGATACGGTGTGAAGAGGGTGGTTTTATTGTATGGTTTTATTGTTCAGCGTGTGTAATCATCAACCAGTCGGATTCAAAGTTTAAGGGTTGGTTCAGAGTTTTTATTTTTTTATTTTTAGAAACTTAATCTGTTCACGTGAGAACGTCTGTCTGTAGCCTGTCCTGACAAGTCTGTTTGTTACTTTTCGCATCAGTTATTTAGTTTTATTTTGAGAAACTAACCCTGTGTCTTTGGAGTCCTTCCAGCTACCGAATAAACTACTTTTTTTAGGCTACAAAGCACACCTTCTTTTTTCTGTTTTGTATATTGTAAATTGTATATTTTCTATAAATAAGAATCCGTGCATAAGTGAGTGTCTGTCTCGCACGCAGAGCTGAAAGCAGTTTGCCGAGCGCACGTGTTTCTGTTATCAGGAAAGCAGGAAGGTAAACATTTGCTTTGCAGGTTAAACACTGGGATGTGGGAGAACTCAGATTTGGCGTCTCTTCCCTTTTTGTATCGATCCCTTCCCCCCCTTCTGTCTATTTCTGTCAGTTGTTGTGTTTTTGTCTCATCAGAAAGTTCGGAAATTTGTGTTAAATCCTGAATTGATTTCCACTCATCTTGAGCCTCGTCCTCCTAAAGGCGCTGACGCACCGAGCCGATAATCGGCCGTCGGACTAGAGCTGGGCAACATATCGATATTATATTGATTTATATCGTGATATGAGACTAGATATTGACTTAGAATTTTGGATATCGTAATATCGTAATATGGCATAAGTGTCTTTTGCTGGTTTTAAAGGCTGCATTACAGTAGAGTGATGTCATTTTCTGAACTTACCAGACTTTAAAGGTGCTCTAAGTGATGTCACGTGTTTTTTAGGCATTTTTCGTCACATACAGCAAACATCTCCTCACTATCTGCTAGCTGTCTGTCCCCTGAACACACTGTAAAAAAAACGCGGTCTCTGTAGACAGCCCAGGCTCCACAAACGGAGAAGAGACTTTGAAATAAAGGATGCAAAAAAAATAAGTAAGAAAGATATGGAAAGAAAGGGGGGGGGAAAGGGGCAGATAAAAATAGGAAGCAAGCATGACAAGTTCCACCCTATTTAACACTAACACATAACAAAACTGCAGCATCAGGGTTTCAAGGGTGAAAATAATAAGGTCATGTTTGGAAATTTGCTGACTGTAAGTTTAAAATCACGTGAGGAAAACAAGAGGAACGAAGACCGAACAGAAACCTGCACTGTCATGTGTTGTAAGGAAATCAGTTTGCTGATTTATTCAGGAGGAAGTCCTTAACAATGAGCAACGGCAAAAAAAAAACACCAAAAGATGACTCAGACTTTTTTCAGAACAGCCACTGAAATGCCACGTTTTGCAAAACGACTAAATTCCTCTTTCGGTTCTTTTTAAAGGAAAACGCCGACTTATTGGGACTTTAGCTTATTCACCGTAACCCCCAGAGTTAGACTAGTCCATACATACCCTTCTCATCTCCATGCGTGCTGTAACGCTGTCTGGCCAGCTCCAGCATTAGCTTAGCCTAGCACAGATCCTGCAGGTAACTGGTTCCAACTAGCCTACTGCTCCGAATTGTGACAAAAGTGACAAAATAACTCCAACATGTTCCTATTTACATGTTGTGATTTGTAGAGTCTGGCGTGTACAAAAACAACGTAACATGAGACACAGCCATCTTCTAACAGTAAACAAACCGGGAACTATATTCTCAGACAGGCTTGCTGCGAGCATATCACTCCGCCCAAGTACTATATTCTTCCGCCTGAGAATATAGTTCCCGGTTTGTTTACAGTTAGAAGACGGCTGTGTCTCATGTTATGTTGTTTTTTGTACACGCTGTGACTCTATAAATCACAACATGTAAATAGGAACATGTTGGTGTTATTTTGTCACTTATTCGGAGCAGTAGGATTACTGGAACCATTCACCTGCATGTTCTGTGCTGGCCTGATGCCGCTGGAGCCGTCAGACAGCCTTACAGCACGCACAGAGATGAGAAGGGTATGTATGGACTTGTCTAACTCTGGGTTACGGTGAATAAGCTAAATTCCCAATAAGTCGGCGTGTTCCTTTTAAACATGAGACGATACCAGTTACCTAATCGCAGAGTTCACCAACAGTCACTTCAAAGAAACACAGAACGGAAACTGCCTCGTCATTTCACACTAAAACCACCATGAAAATAGAGATGAATGAGCAATAGGAGTGTGTAGATTGTTAGCTTAGCTTAGCACAAAGACAGGAAACGGAGGGTTAGAACTGTTAGCCAGCAGCTCTTAAACACATTATATCACATGTGTTTTAATCTGACCTGAGACTCTGGAACAAGTTACCCCCTGATATTCGCACTATCACAGATGTAGCTCTTTTTAGGTCCAAACTCAAAACGTATGTTTCGTCTGGCCTTTAATACATAGCAGTGGTGTGACAATTTCATTCTTTTGTTTCTGTGTAACCTTTTCCGATTTTACTGTTTTCTATTTTCATTCTTTCTATTGTATGACATGTGTTTCTGATGTAAAGCACTTTGGATACCTGCTGGTTTTTGTAAAGTGCTATATAAATACATTTTGATTGATAGATTGTAGAGAAACTAATGTGCGAGAATAACGAGGTCTCCCCATTTGACAGCTTTAAAAAGTTGTCAAATGGTTCCATTGACAAGACCAAAGTGATGCGAGTGTCAAGTTTCTCTCTTTCTGTCTCAGTGGGATCATGAAGCCGGGTCTGAACGCCATCATGGGAGCGACAGGAAGCGGCAAGTCATCGTGAGTGTCTTTTGTTAACTCGCACTTTACTTGAGCATTATCCATTTTATGCAACTTTTTATACGGTACTTTGACTCCAATACATCTAAAGTAGGGATGTCAAACTCATGGACCACATCCCCCCCCCCCCTAATTTGATCTCAAGTGGGCTGGACCAGTGAACTACTCCAGAAAGCTCAGAAACTTTATCCGCCAAAGAGTTTCTTGTCAGCTCGATGTTGGCAAACGCATGTTGCTTCTGCTACGACAGTGTTTTAAGGCAGTTTTTGCTGCCACTGCGTCTCGTTCGAAGACCATCGTAGGAGAGAGAGTAAAGTTACGGACCTGGGAAAGAGGGCTTATATTCATGCTCGATTGAAGAAATTCTTAGTCGACTAACACTCATTCAATCGTATCGACTAATCGATTAGTTGATTTAATCGACAGATCTGTAAATCTGAGTTTCTCAGCCAAAGAGTCATGCTAATAGCACCACTTTAATTCTTGTGTTTACCAGAGATGTGCTCGTAGGTGTCTTGGAAATAAGTAATTCAGCATGGGAACAAAAAAGCATAAAACATGACTAATGGACTAAAGAAATCTAAGTTGACTAAGACCAAAGCGACCGATTAATCGACTAAGAGGGAGCAGCCCTAATGTTCAGAGAAAAAAAACTCAGAATTTCAAGATCAAAGTTGTAAATTTACAGAAAAAGAACTACGATATTCACTGAGATTAAAGTGGTTAGAATTGGAATTAAAATACTTCTCTGCAATCGTCACACTTTTGTGAAGTCATCCAGTGGGCCCGATTGGACCCTTTGACGGGCCTGTTCTGGGCCGTATGTTTGACACCCCTGGTTTAGAGTAATGTACTTTCACACTTCAAGTACATTTGGCTGATACTTTTACGTAATTGAGGTTTTGAATGCGGGACTTTTACTTTAGCGTGGTATTACTGCAGCACTTACAGTACAGGCCAAAAGTTTGGACACACCTTCTCATTCAATGCGTTTCCTTTTTATTTTCATGACTATTTACATTGTAGATTCTCACTGAAGGCATCAAAACTATGAATGAACACATATGGAATTATGTACTTAACAAAAAAGTGTGAATAAACGAAAACATGTCTTATATTTTAGATTCCTCAAAGTAGCCACCCTTTGCTTTTTTATTAATAAGGGAAAAATTCCACTAATTAACCCTGACAAAGCACACCTGTGAAGTGAAAACCATTTCAGATGACTACCTCATGAAGCTCATTGAGAGAACACCAAGGGTTTGCAGAGTTATCAAAAAAAGCAAAGGGTGGCTACTTTGAAGAATCTAAAATATAAGACATGTTTTCAGTTATTTCACACTTTTTTGTTAAGTACATAATTCCATATGTGTTCATTCATAGTTTTGATGCCTTCAGTGAGAATCTACAATGTAAATAGTCATGAAAATAAAAAGGAAACTCATTGAATGAGAAGGTGTGTCCAAATTTTTAGCCCGTACTGTATACTTTTCTAAGGATCAGAAGATCTTCCAGTGAGAGTTGTTGTTGATGAGCTCCGTTTGTCGTTCAGGTTTCTGGATGTCTTGGCGGCCAGAAAGGACCCTGCCGGTCTGTCGGGAGAGGTTTTGATCGACGGGGCCCAGCAGCCTCCGAACTTCAAGTGCCTGTCTGGATACGTGGTGCAGGTAGGTGAGACGGACAGGAAGACGAACGGGAAGCCAGACCTGCGGAAGCCAAAAGATCGGCTCCGATTCAGGAGAGACCTTCCTGTTCTGAATCTGGACAGGAAGGGAAGCGCTCGCAACAATAAATACAGCTTCTTGGGTCAGAAACAACAGGGGCGTAAGCGAGCATCTGGAAAGCCTCTACCTCCTATGGGGAGATCCTGATGCTAACAAGCTCTCACCTCCCGTTAGCATCCCATTGACTCCCATTCATTTTGGCATCACTTTGACAGCGAATAACTTTACATCTGAAGCGTTTAAAGACTCTATTTGTCCGTTGTTTATTTCTAAAGAAACACGACAATGTATAAAAGGCTCCATTACCTTGTAGCTCACGTTATGGCTCCGTAGCAGACGCTTTTGTAAAAATAGACTAACGATTGTGTCACATAGTAGATGAATTGCCGTATAGTACAGGAGAAGCTCCCAGGCAGTTTGGAATCACATGAGCTGTTTAGGTTTAATTACTAATGTTAACTACCAAAGGGGGGTAAGCTTCGCTTCAGAACTCGAACCTCCTATGGCGCCATTTTGATGCGACAAAACGATCACCTCACTGTTAGCATTCCATTGACTCACATTCATTTTGGTGCCACTTTGACAGCGAATAACTTTCCATTTGAAGCGTTTAAAGACTCTATTTGTCCATTGTTTATTTCTAAAGAAACATGAAAATGTATAAAAGGCTCCATTACCTTGTAGCTCACGTTATGGCTCCGTAGCAGACACTTTTATAAAAATAGGCTAACGATTGTGTCATAATCACAAGACTAGTAGATAAATTACCATATAGTACAGGAGAAGCTCACAGGCAATCAGGGGGTACGTGGAGGCATACGGGAGAAGCCCGTAGAGAGTCCATGAAAGAATATTTCGGCCATGTCAGTGTTTCCTTAAGAAAAGGAACTGACACTTCGCTGCAACACAAACAAATATATTTATTCACACACAATGAGGCATATTTTCAGTTGTGATTGAACTGTATTTTTTTGAGTTACTATATAGGTCAACTTTGATCTTGACATATAGGCTAAGCATTCTGTAGCAAATAACAATTAACCCACTATTAATTACGTTATCTAAATGCAGTGTAACCACTGTAGCATGTAAATAATGCACCTACAATAAAAACGTTCTCCAAATATGCACTCTAACAATGCAGCCCTATTTCTGATACCGTGGGGGGTCACAGGCACGGTCAAATCAACATAGAGGAAACACTGTAATGTTTTGCTCCTGCTCTTATGCTCATGGACAGCTCCTACTCACACTCTCCGTCTCTGTAAGATTGGGAATGATTGAGATTTCTCTCGTCACAGCTACCAGAAGACTTCCAACTTTCAGACAGGTTGCTCACGTCACATCTACGTCTTCAAGCTCAGTTGGAGGCTGCTCAGTAACGCTCAGCCAGCACCGGGAAAGAGACTTCTAATGGACCTTCTTCACAGCAGACATTTGGACTTGTCATAGATAGGAAAATCACAGCTGAGATTGCTAACCTTAACGATGGCTCAGTTCCATCAAGACCTTGTGTACACATTCATGGTTATTTTTTACAAACGGAGACATTTCCCTTCGTTTACACGCAAACTTCGCCTCTGAAACCGAGTCTTTCTAAAACCTCCGGCCAGAGTGGAGATTTTTGAAATCTACGTTTGCACGTAAACTGAGTCAAACGGATGTTTAGGACCATTGACATATATACAATGGACCAATAGACCCCGTTGCTCTGGACGGAGACCAGTGAAGGCAATTAGAAGCACTTTTCCGGTGATCACTTGCTTTACTGCGCAGCCTCCAACTGAGAGAGACAACGTAAATGTGACGTGAGCAACGTGTCTGAAAGTTGTAAGTCTTCTGGTAGCTGTGACAAGAGAAATCTCAATCATTCCCAATCTTACAGAGACGGAGAGTGTAGGTATATGTAAGGAGATAACATAAGCACAGGCTAATTATTGCTAACTAACATGCTAGTTAACATTAGTAATTAAACCTAAACAGCTAATGTAAGTCCAAACTGCCTGTGAGCTTCTCCTGTACTATACGGTAATTTCTCTACTGTGTGACAGAAAGTCTCGTGGTTATGACCAAATCGTTAGCTTATTTTTACAAAAACGTCTGCTACGGAGCTATAACGTGAGGTACAAGGTAATGGAGCCTTTTATACATTGTTGTGTTTCTTTATAAATAAACAATGGACAATAGAGTCTTTAAACGCTTCAGATGTAAAGTTATTCGCAGTCAAGTGACGTAAAAAAAAAAAATGACGGTCAGTGTAATGCTAACAAGAGGTGATCGCTTCGTAGCAACAAAATGGCGCCATCGGAGGTTCGCATTCTGAAGCGAAGCTTACCCCCTTGTTTAGGAAAGCCGAGAGAGAGAAAGAGGAAGTGATTGGTTGCTGTTGTTGCTATTTTCTGGATTCTTATTGGCTAACGTGGGCTTGAGCTTCTCGTTACACTGCCACCTACAGGTCTGGCGGGGACTTGACGGCATTGACGGCATATATACAGTACAGGCCAAAAGTATATACACACAAATACGTGTAAACGAACACTTTTCTGAAAACTGACAGCTGTGCACGATGTTATTTTAGAAAACAGAGAGGTTTAAATGTCTGTTTTAATACCAGGGTCTCTCCTAAGTGGAATGCAGCCATCATTAATGGTTTAATACCAGGACCTCTCCTAAGTGGAATGCAGCCATCATTAATGGTTTAATACCAGGACCTCTCCTAAGTGGAATACAGCCATCAGTAATGGTTTAATACCAGGGTCTCTCCTAAGTGGAATGCAGCCATCATTAATGGTTTAATACCAGGGTCTCTCCTAAGTGGAATGCAGCCATCATTAATGGTTTAATACCAGGGTCTCTCCTAAGTGGAATGCAGCCATCAGTAATGGTTTAATACCAGGGTCTCTCCTAGGTGGAATGCAGCCATCATTAATGGTTTAATACCAGGGTCTCTCCTAAGTGGAATGCAGCCATCAGTAATGGTTTAATACCAGGGTCTCTCCTAGGTGGAATGCAGCCATCAGTAATGGTTTAATACCAGGGTCTCTCCTAAGTGGAATGCAGCCATCATTAATGGTTTAATACCAGGGTCTCTCCTAAGTGGAATGCAGCCATAATTAATGGTTTAATACCAGGATCTCTCCTAAGTGGAATGCAGCCATCAGTAATGGTTTAATACCAGGGTCTCTCCTAAGTGGAATGCAGCCATAATTAATGGTTTAATACCAGGACCTCTCCTAAGTGGAATGCAGCCATCAGTAATGGTTTAATACCAGGGTCTCTCCTAAGTGGAATGCAGCCATCATTAATGGTTTAATACCAGGGTCTCTCCTAAGTGGAATGCAGCCATCAGTAATGGTTTAATACCAGGGTCTCTCCTAAGTGGAATGCAGCCATCAGTAATGGTTTAATACCAGGGTCTCTCCTAAGTGGAATGCAGCCATAATTAATGGTTTAATACCAGGACCTCTCCTAAGTGGAATGCAGCCATAATTAATGGTTTAATACCAGGACCTCTCCTAAGTGGAATGCAGCCATCAGTAATGGTTTAATACCAGGGTCTCTCCTAAGTGGAATGCAGCCATCATTAATGGTTTAATACCAGGACCTCTCCTAAGTGGAATGCAGCCATCAGTAATGGTTTAATACCAGGGTCTCTCCTAAGTGGAATGCAGCCATCATTAATGGTTTAATACCAGGGTCTCTCCTAAGTGGAATGCAGCCATCATTAATGGTTTAATACCAGGACCTCTCCTAAGTGGAATGCAGCCATCAGTAATGGTTTAATACCAGGGTCTCTCCTAAGTGGAATGCAGCCATCATTAATGGTTTAATACCAGGGTCTCTCCTAAGTGGAATGCAGCCATCATTAATGGTTTAATACCAGGGTCTCTCCTAAGTGGAATGCAGCCATCAGTAATGGTTTAATACCAGGGTCTCTCCTAGGTGGAATGCAGCCATCAGTAATGGTTTAATACCAGGGTCTCTCCTAAGTGGAATGCAGCCATCATTAATGGTTTAATACCAGGGTCTCTCCTAAGTGGAATGCAGCCATAATTAATGGTTTAATACCAGGATCTCTCCTAAGTGGAATGCAGCCATCAGTAATGGTTTAATACCAGGGTCTCTCCTAAGTGGAATGCAGCCATAATTAATGGTTTAATACCAGGACCTCTCCTAAGTGGAATGCAGCCATCAGTAATGGTTTAATACCAGGGTCTCTCCTAAGTGGAATGCAGCCATCATTAATGGTTTAATACCAGGGTCTCTCCTAAGTGGAATGCAGCCATCAGTAATGGTTTAATACCAGGGTCTCTCCTAAGTGGAATGCAGCCATCAGTAATGGTTTAATACCAGGGTCTCTCCTAAGTGGAATGCAGCCATAATTAATGGTTTAATACCAGGACCTCTCCTAAGTGGAATGCAGCCATAATTAATGGTTTAATACCAGGACCTCTCCTAAGTGGAATGCAGCCATCAGTAATGGTTTAATACCAGGGTCTCTCCTAAGTGGAATGCAGCCATCATTAATGGTTTAATACCAGGACCTCTCCTAAGTGGAATGCAGCCATCAGTAATGGTTTAATACCAGGGTCTCTCCTAAGTGGAATGCAGCCATCATTAATGGTTTAATACCAGGGTCTCTCCTAAGTGGAATGCAGCCATCATTAATGGTTTAATACCAGGGCCTCTCCTAAGTGGAATGCAGCCATCATTAATGGTTTAATACCAGGGTCTCTCCTAAGTGGAATGCAGCCATCATTAATGGTTTAATACCAGGGTCTCTCCTAAGTGGAATGCAGCCATCATTAATGGTTTAATACCAGGGTCTCTCCTAAGTGGAATGCAGCCATCATTAATGGTTTAATACCAGGACCTCTCCTAAGTGGAATGCAGCCATCATTAATGGTTTAATACCAGGGTCTCTCCTAAGTGGAATGCAGCCATCATTAATGGTTTAATACCAGGGTCTCTCCTAAGTGGAATACAGCCATCATTAATGGTTTAATACCAGGGTCTCTCCTAAGTGGAATTCAGCCATCAGTAATGGTTTAATACCAGGGTCTCTCCTAAGTGGAATACAGCCATCAGTAATGGTTTAATACCAGGGTCTCTCCTAAGTGGAATGCAGCCATCAGTAATGGTTTTGAACACACTTGTGCTTTTCCTACTATGACATGTCAACATGTCTGCCGTGAAAAAGGTCTATAAGAGGAGCGGACGTTCTTGCGTGATTTGTAATGATGCATTTTGATACGCTTGAATTTTTCCAGGTGTGAAACCAAACCAAACCCTCAGTAACTGATTCGGACCAAAGCAAAAAAACTACCGATGTGAAAACGCCATAATACCTGCACCCACAGGAGCAGAAAATAAACCAATTCTGCCGCAAGAAAGGTTGGGGTTTGAGTTAGGGGGACAACGCAGAAAGGCATTCTGGGAACTGTAGGGAAATCACAAGTCTCCATAACCATGGGAATGTTTCTTATTTCCATAATTTCCATCATATGGCATGAACGCAGCATGAAGGACGTAAGTATTCATTGCAAAAACTCGCACAATAATCTTTTTAATTTTAGTATTTTTTTTTCTAGGGAAATTAGGAACAATGTCACAAAAAATGATCATTCGCTCTGATATCGTCATTCATATGTCGCGATACAAG
Source organism: Perca flavescens (assembly GCF_004354835.1). NCBI lineage: Eukaryota > Metazoa > Chordata > Actinopteri > Perciformes > Percidae > Perca > Perca flavescens. The sequence continues at coordinate 9,287,036 of NC_041349.1, forward strand.
TCAAAATAATCACAATTAGATATTTTCCTCGTATCGTGCGGCCCTAACGTGACCCAGTTCTTCCGTCGTGTTTTGGTGGTGGTTGACGGAGGTTTTGTTGTCGGCAGGATGACGTGGTGATGGGGACGCTGACTGTCAGAGAGAACCTGACCTTCTCTCCGCGGCGCTGAGGCTCCCGGCCGCCATCTCTCAGGAGGAGAAGAAACAGAAAGTGGACAAACTGATCCAGGAGCTGGGACTGGGCCGGGTGGCCGACTCCAGGGTGAGAGAGGGAGAGAGTGGGGGGGGGAGGGAGAGAGAGAGCCAAAAGGAGCGAGGAATAAGTATTTTATAGCATCAAATAACTAATAAAAACCAAACTAATATTTATTTTATGTGTGTCTGTGTCTATGTGTGTGTCTGTCTGTCTGTGTGGCTGTCTATTTGTCTTTGTGTGTATGTGTCTATCTGTGTGTGTGTGTGTGTGTGTGTGTGTGTGTGTGTGTGTGTGTGTGTGTGTGTGTGTGTGTGTGTGTGTGTGTGTGTCTGTCTGTATGTGTGTGTGTGTGTGGCTGTCTATTTGTCTTTGTGTGTATGTGTCTGTGTGTGTGTGTGTGTGTATGTGTCTGTCTGTCTGTATGTGTGTGTGTGCGTCTGTATGTGTGTGTATGTGTATGCGTATGTGTCTGTCTGTCTGTCTGTCTCTGTCTGTCTCTGTCTGTCTCTGTCTGTCTGTCTGTCTGTCTGTCTGTCTGTGTGTGTGTGTGTGTGTGTGTGTGTGTGTGTCTGTGTGTGTGTGTGTGTGTGTGTGGCTGTCTATTTGTCTTTGTGTGTATGTGTCTGTGTGTGTGTGTGTGTGTGTGTGTGTCTGTCTGTCTGTATGTGTGTGTGTGCGTCTGTATGTGTGTGTATGTGTATGCGTATGTGTCTGTCTGTCTGTCTGTCTGTCTGTCTGTCTGTCTGTCTGTCTGTCTGTCTGTCTGTGTGTGTGTGTGTGTGTGTGTGTGTGTGTAGGTGGGTACCCAGCTGATCCGTGGTGTCTCCGGTGGAGAGAGGAAGAGGACTAACATCGGCATGGAGCTGATCATCGACCCGGCCGTCCTCTTCCTGGACGAACCGACCACCGGCCTCGACGCCAGCACCGCCAACTCTGTGCTGCTGCTGCTCAAGAGGTACCAGACAGACAGACAGACAGACAGACAGACAGGCAGACAGGCACACACAGACAAAGACACACACAGACACAGTTAAAGACACAAACAAACACTTACACACACACACACACACACACACACACACACACACACACAGACAGACACATCCAGACAAAGACAGACACACACACACACACAGACACATCCAGACAAAGACGCACACACACACACACACAAAGACACACACAGACAAAGACACACACACACACACACACACACACACACACACACACACACACACACACACACACACACACACACAGACAAAGACACATCCAGACAAAGACACAAACACACACAGACAAAGACACACACACATACACACACACAGACACACAGACAAAGACACATCCAGATAAAGACACACACACACACACATCCAGACAGACACACACAGACAAAGACACACACACAGACAAAGACACACACACAGACAAAGAAACACACACACTCACACAAAGACACACACACACACACACAGACGAAGACACAGAAAGACAGACACAATAGAATAGATATTTATTGCCATTTTACAAAATATATTAGAAAAAATACAATAGAAAATTTGCAATGAAAATATAAAAGCTCAATAAAAAAAAATATATATATATATATATATATATATATATATATATATATATATATATATATATATATATATATAAAAAGAACAATATAGAGACAAAACAGCTGTAAGATAAATGAAACTGCTGGTGCATATAGATAATTTTTATCCTGAGATGTTTCCCGTTGTTACTACACACACCAAACTACTATACTACACTATGTCACTGAAAACACACCTCGCATGAAGACTCCAACGATGCAGGCGGACCGTTGTGTCACCATCGAGGCTACTTTTGACCCGTCTCTCTCTCCCTGTGTTTGGTCCAGGATGGCGAACAACGGGCGCACCATCATCCTCTCCATCCACCAGCCGCGCTACTCCATCTACCGGCTGTTCGACAGCCTCACCCTGCTCGTCAACGGAAAACTGGTCCGCACCTTTCGAGTTCAAGTTTCTTTATTTGTCACAACATGCATAGCCGTCCACTTAACAACAAGCAGTGAAATGAATTCCTGACTCCACTCCCAACTGTGCTATCACATAAGTAATAGCATGAGGAGTTAAGTTAGAGAATAAAGTTAAAGGTCCCATGACATGGTGCTCTTTGGATGCTTTTATATAGACCTTAGTGGTCCCCTAATACTGTATCTGAAGTCTCTTTTATATAGACCTTAGTGGTCCCCTAATACTGTATCTGAAGTCTCTTTTATATAGACCTTAGTGGTCCCCTAATACTGTATCTGAAGTCTCTTTTATATAGACCTTAGTGGTCCCCTAATACTGTATCTGAAGTCTCTTTTATATAGACCTTAGTGGTCCCCTAATACTGTATCTGAAGTCTCTTTTATATAGACCTTAGTGGTCTCCTAATACTGTATCTGAAGTCTCTTTTATATAGACCTTAGTGGTCTCCTAATACTGTATCTGAAGTCTCTTTTATATAGACCTTAGTGGTCCCCTAATACTGTATCTGAAGTCTCTTTTATATAGACCTTAGTGGTCCCCTAATACTGAATCTGAAGTCTCTTTTATATAGACCTTAGTGGTCCCCTAATACTGTATCTGAAGTCTCTTTTATATAGACCTTAGTGGTCCCCTAATACTGTATCTGAAGTCTCTTTTATATAGACCTTAGTGGTCCCCTAATACTGTATCTGAAGTCTCTTTTATATAGACCTTAGTGGTCCCCTAATACTGTATCTGAAGTCTCTTTTATATAGACCTTAGTGGTCCCCTAATACTGTATCTGAAGTCTATTTTATATAGACCTTAGTGGTCCCCTAATACTGTATCTGAAGTCTCTTTTATATAGACCTTAGTGGTCCACTAATACTGTATCTGAAGTCTCTTTTATATAGACCTTAGTGGTCCCCTAATACTGTATCTGAAGTCTCTTTTATATAGACCTTAGTGGTCCCCTAATACTGTATCTGAAGTCTCTTTTATATAGACCTTAGTGGTCCCCTAATACTGTATCTGAAGTCTCTTTTATATAGACCTTAGTGGTCCCCTAATACTGTATCTGAAGTCTCTTTTATATAGACCTTAGTGGTCCCCTAATACTGTATCTGAAGTTAAGTTATAGAATAAAGTTAAATTTAAAACATGAATGAATAAGAAGCTAGAGATATAAAAGATATACCACCCAGACTTCACATTCACTTGGTTTGTCTTCTTTACTTTCTAGTAGAGCCTGACCGATATTATCGGCCGATTTTAGGCATTTTCCAAACTATCGGTATCAACATTTATAAATTTATATAAAAACTTAATTAACTTAACTTAATTAATAAAGTAACTTTACGTGTTAAATGTTCAGGTTTTCCACGGCCCGGCTCAGACTGCACTGGACTATTTCTCAGACATCGGTAGGAACGTTCAAATGAATCCAGAATAACACGACGGGAATGTGTGAAAGTGATGTGAAAGTGGGTGTAATCAGGGTCTGGAACTTCATTTCCCAGGATACACCTGTGAGCCGCACAACAACCCTGCTGACTTCTTCCTGGACATTATTAACGGAGACTCAACCGCTGTGGCCCTCAATAGCGTGGATAAAGAAGGTGTGTTACATGGGCTTTGGTCAGGTTATTATTTTGGATTTTTTTCGAATTTAATTTTCTCCGTTTGGACGATTCTGAATTTTTCTTTCTTTCTTTTTCTTTCTTTCTTTCTTTCTTTCTTTCTTTCTTTCCTTCCTTCCTCCAGATCCAGATTCAGACTTGGCATCAAAGTCCAAACGTGGTATCGAGGACAAACTCGTAGAGGAATATAGAAACTGCCAATACTTCAGACAGACCAAAGCAGAGCTGGGTAGATACAAAAACATTGATCTCTTTATGCGTATTTACGTTAAAGAGACACAAACACACACACACACACACACACACACACACACACACAAACACACACAGAGACAGACAGAGACAGACACACACAGTCATACACAGACACACACACACACACACACACACCGAGACAGACACACAGACACACACAAACACACAGAGACAGACACACACAGAGACAGACACACACAGACAGACACACACACACAGACACACACACACACACACACACACACAAACACAGACAGACACACACAGACACAGGCACACACACAGACAGACACACACACAGACAGTTTGTTTTTAGCTATTTATTGAGAACGTGGAATGAATGTGTATGTGCGAGATGTGCTTGGGTGAGAATGTGCTTGTGTGTGTGTGTATATACACACATACATTATGTAAGGGCTAATGTAGAGCGAGGCGGTTGTTATAGCGGAGGGGTCTTGAATCAGCCTGAAGGGGCCTCGCTCTACATTATCCCGCTTATTACATGGCTACTTACCAAATAAATCAATAATTTCACTAATAACTTGACAAAATATTGATTTAAATCAGAGTTTACGTGGACACTTTTTGCCACAGCTGATAGGCTAAATTATCCGGACTTCTTTCAGCGGATTGATTGATAGCTGTCCTCCAGAGTGAACAGAACCTACTTTGATTACTTTCATTAAGGCAGTTATTTCTTGTATTACACGTTTTCTGAAATGTTGTGTTTTAAATATGCAAAGGAGGCCATTATCTTATTCAATATATGCATCCTTTTGCATGACTCTTTGCGGAGAAACTCAGATTTACAGATCTGTCGATTAAATCAACTAATCGATTAGTCGATACAATTGAATGAGCGTATGTCGACTTCGAATTTCTTCAATCAAACACAGCCCTAAGTCAATTGACCATATTTAAAAAAAACATCTGTCACCTTCTTCTGTGTCTCTCTCAGAGAGGATCGTTCAGGGTAAGCCAACGACCACCGTTCGCCGCTCCAGAACCATCACCTACAACACGGGCTTCCTGACCCAGTTCAGATGGGTTCTCAAGAGGACGTTTCGCAACCTCATGCTCAACCCCCAGACCTCCTTCGCTCAGGTACGAGCATCGAGCAGGCTGCTTTAATTTTTAAGCTCTTCACGCCCTGGCCCCCAGCCACATAGCTGATATCCTTCATCTTCACGTAGCCCCCCAGGTACCTCAGATCCTCCAGCCAAGGCCTCCTCCATGTCCCTCAGATCCTCTAGCCAAGGCCTCCTCCATGTCCCTCAGATCCTCTAGCCAAGGCCTCCTCCATATCCCTCAGATCCTCTAGCCAAGGCCTCCTCCATGTCCCTCAGATCCTCTAGCCAAGGCCTCCTCCATGTACCTCAGATCCTCTATCCAAGGCCTCCTCCATGTCCCTCAGATCCTCTAGCCAAGGCCTCCTCCAGGTCTCTCAGATCCTCTAGCCAAGTCCTCCTCCATGTCCCTTAGATCCTCTAGCCAAGGCCTCCACCAGGTCCCTCAGATCCTCTAGCCAAAGCCTCCTCCATGTCCCTCAGATCCTCTAGCCAAGGCCTCCTCCAGGTCCCTCAGATCCTCTAGCCAAGGCCTCCTCCAGGTCCCTCAGATCCTCTAGCCAAGGCCTCCTCCATGTCCCTCAGATCCTCTAGCCAAGGCCTCCTCCAGTTCCCTCAGATCCTCTAGCCAAGGCCTCCTCCAGGTCCCTCAGATCCTTTAGCCAAGGCCTCCTCCAGGTCCCTCAGATCCTCTAGCCAAGGCCTCCTCCAGGTCCCTCAGATCCTCTAGCCAAGGCCTCCTCCAGGTCCCTCAGATCCTCCAGCCAAGGCCTCCTCCAGGTCCCTCAGATCCTCCAGCCAAGGCCTCCTCCAGGTCCCTCAGATCCTCTAGCCAAGGCCTCCTCCAGGTCCCTCAGATCCTACAGCCAAGGCCTCCTCCATGTCCCTCAGATCCTCCAGCCAAGGCCTCCTCCAGGTCCCTCAGATCCTCCAGCCAAGGCCTCCTCCAGGTCCCTCAGATCCTCCAGGTCCCTCAGATCCTCTAGCCAAGGCCTCCTCCAGGTCCCTCAGATCCTCTAGCCAAGGCCTCCTCCGGGTCCCTCAGATCCTCTAGCCAAGGCCTCCTCCAGGTCCCTCAGATCCTCTAGCCAAGGCCTCCTCCATGTCCCTCAGATCCTCTAGCCAAGGCCTCCTCCAGGTCCCTCAGATCCTCTAGCCAAGGCCTCCTCCAGGTCCCTCAGATCCTTTAGCCAAGGCCTCCTCCAGGTCCCTCAGATCCTCTAGCCAAGGCCTCCTCCAGGTCCCTCAGATCCTCTAGCCAAGGCCTCCTCCAGGTCCCTCAGATCCTCCAGCCAAGGCCTCCTCCAGGTCCCTCAGATCCTCCAGCCAAGGCCTCCTCCAGGTCCCTCAGATCCTCCAGCCAAGGGCTCCTCCAGGTCCCTCAGATCCTCCAGCCAAGGCCTCCTCCAGGTCCCTCAGATCCTCCAGCCAAGGCCTCCTCCAGGTCCCTCAGATCCTCTAGCCAAGGCCTCCTCCAGGTCCCTCAGATCCTACAGCCAAGGCCTCCTCCATGTCCCTCAGATCCTCCAGCCAAGGCCTCCTCCAGGTCCCTCAGATCCTCCAGCCAAGGCCTCCTCCAGGTCCCTCAGATCCTCCAGCCAAGGCCTCCTCCAGGTCCCTCAGATCCTCTAGCCAAGGCCTCCTCCAGGTCCCTCAGATCCTCTAGCCAAGGCCTCCTCCATGTCCCTCAGATCCTCCAGCCAAGGCCTCCTCCAGGTCCCTCAGATCCTCCAGCCAAGGCCTCCTCCAGGTCCCTCAGATCCTCCAGCCAAGGCCTCCTCCAGGTCCCTCAGATCCTCCAGCCAAGGCCTCCTCCAGGTCCCTCAGATCCTCCAGCCAAGGCCTCCTCCAGGTCCCTCAGATCCTCTAGCCAAGGCCTCCTCCAGGTCCCTCAGATCCTCTAGCCAAGGCCTCCTCCATGTCCCTCAGATCCTCCAGCCAAGGCCTCCTCCAGGTCCCTCAGATCCTCCAGCCAAGGCCTCCTCCAGGTCCCTCAGATCCTCCAGCCAAGGCCTCCTCCAGGTCCCTCAGATCCTCCAGCCAAGGCCTCCTCCATGTCCCTCAGATCCTCCAGCCAAGGCCTCCTCCATGTCCCTCAGATCCTCTAGCCAAGGCCTCCTCCAGGTCCCTCAGATCCTCCAGCCAAGGCTAGAGGATCTTGGCTTTTTCTTGCACCAGAAAAAAACCATATTTGTTACAATAACCGAAACCTAGGCTACATTTACATCGCTACGTTTTGTTTTAAAAACTAATATCTTTTGGTACGTTTCCCCCTCTCATTCCCCCTGCTCTGGCGTTTCCCCGTCTCATTCCCCCTGCTCTGGTGTTTCCCCCTCTCATTCCCCCCTGCTCTGGCGTTTCCCCCTCTCATTCCCCCTGCTCTGGCGTTTCCCCCTCTCATTCCCCCCCCTGCTCTGGCGTTTCCCCCTCTCATTCCGCCTGCTCTGGTGTTTTCCCCCTCTCATTCCCCCCCTGCTCTGGCGTTTCCCCTCTCATTCCCCCTGCTCTGGCGTTTCCCCCTCTCATTCCCCCCTTCTCTGGCGTTTCCCCCTCTCATTTCCCCCTGCTCTTGCGTTTCCCCCTCTCATTCCCCCCTGCTCTGTCGTTTCCCCCTCTCATTCCCCCCTGCTCTGGCGTTTCCCCTCTCATCCCCCCTGCTCTGGTGTTTCCCCCTCTCATTCCCCCTGCTCTGGTGTTTCCCCCTCTCATTCCCCCCTGCTCTGGTGTTTTCCCCTCTCATTCCCCCCCTTCTCTGGTGTTTCCACCTCTCATTCCCCCTGCTCTGGCGTTTCCCCTCTCATTCCCCCTGCTCTGGTGTTTTCCCCTCTCATTCCCCCCTGCTCTGGTGTTTCCACCTCTCATTCCCCCTGCTCTGGCGTTTCCCCGTCTCATTCCCCCTGCTCTGGTGTTTCCCCCTCTCATTCCCCCCTGCTCTGGCGTTTCCCCCTCTCATTCCCCCCTGCTCTGTCGTTTCCCCCTCTCATTCCCCTCTCATTAAATGCTGACTATAAGTGTGTTTCTATTCTGTTTAGATAGCAGTAACTTTGTTCCTCGCTCTGGTCGTAGGAGCCATTTTCTTTGGTGTTAAGGACGATCAAAGTGGAATACAGAACAGGTATTTCTTTCTTTTCTGGTCTGATTTGTTATTGTATAATTAAATAGCCTATTTGGTGCGACTGCCTTTATTAACAAGTGAGTGTCATTAGGTACCCTTCTGCCATCAGTGGCTCTTATTGAGGCATTGTGCATCTTTTTAGTTTTTCTGGGTCAAAATGTAAAACAAATTCCAACGTTTTGGTCGTGTTTTTCTATGTTTTTGTCCCTTTTTCCAATGTTGTCACTTTTTCCAATTTTTTTGTCACTTTTTCCAATGTTGTTGTCACTTTTGTCATTTTTTCTAATGTTTTTGTCCCTTTTTCCAATGTTTTGTTACTTTTTTTCAATGTTTTTGTCCCTGTTTCCAATGTTTTTGTCACTTTTTCCAATGTTTTTGTCACTTTTTTCTAATGTTTTTGTCACTTTTTCCAATGTTTTTGTCCCTTTTTCCAATGTTTGTCACCTTTTCCAATGTTTGTCACCTTTTCAAATGTTTTGTCACCGTTTCCAATGTTTTTGTCCCTGTTTCCAATGTTTTTGTCACTTTTTCCAATGTTTTATTACTTTTTCCAATGTTTATTTCAATTTTTCCAATGTTTTGTCACTTTTTCCAATGTTTTATCACTTTTTTTTTCTTTTTTTAACATTTCTTTACTACGTTTTTCCACGTTCTATTATCAATTTTTCTTTACATGCTATAAAATTGAATAAAACACCCAAATTCAATATTTTTAACTTGTGGAGAGCGTTGTAGGGAACCATCCACGTTATTTTGTTTTAAAATTTGGTTGAAAGAAACCCAAATTTCTGATATAGAAACTTTTTGAAAATGGGTCAAATTTGACCCCAGGACAACAGGAGGGATAAATCCAAAATGTAATTGAATTTTGACCTTAAAATCAAAAGTCAGGGCATGGATTTGGAGACTTGTGACACCCCTTATTATTACATTAAAATATTCTCAAATTGTATGGCATTATGTGCTGGATGAAACTACATATGTGTCAGTCTGTGTACTGACTAGTTTTGTTGTTGTTATTTCAGGATGGGCGCTCTCTTCTTCATCGTTGTGAATCAGTGTTTCAGCTCGCTCTCGGCTGCTGAACTCTTCATCGCGGAGAGGAAACTCTTCATGTGAGTTTGACACACAAACATACTCACAAGGACATCGTTGATTTCCATTAATCCCCATAACCCTAGTCCCGCATAGCCAGACCTTCCTCCACAGTGCTGCAGAGGAGGGGTATAGGGTTTGACCATGTCCTGGATGTAAGCTGGGGCAGATCTGTTCGTGGCCCTGTATGCAAGTCTTAGTGTCTTGATACTGGTCCCTAAACGTTCTTCTCCCTGTCTGCATAATGTTGGATTGAGCCCAGCAGGCGGTTCGGAGAATTCACAGCGTGCAAGTTAATGGGGTTTCTATCACGCGGCTGGCGCTACCGGAAGTAAACAAACAACTAGGGTGAAGAAGTAGATGCCACAGAGACGCCAACAAAAATTTGAGAGAAGATTAGATTCAGGAATTTCTTTAAGAAGCAATGCCGAAATCAGTCAGACATATTCTACATGTCAACACTGGAAACTGAGTTTCTGAACAAGTTCACCCTGGATGGAGCTTTACACAAAATCCATTTTCACCTAAAATGCAGTTTGCATTGCCAAAACTCATTGAAAAAGCTACGTTTACAAAAACTAGGCCTTAATTACATTGTATTGAAAAACGGTAGCATGGTTCTCAGCAGGAAACCGATGGAGTGCCTACTCCAGGTAGGGAATGAGTCCTTACCCCAAGTGAAGGAGTTGGAGTACCTTGGGGGGTCTTGTTTGCAAGTGAGGGGACAATGGAGCGGGAGATTGGTCGGAGAATCGGCACAGCGGGTGCGGTATTACATTAAATTTATCGCACCGTGGTGACGAAAAGAGAGCTGAGCCAGAAGGCAAAGCTCTCGATCTACTGGTCAGTTTTCGTTCCTACCCTCACCTATGGTCATGAAGGCTGGGTCATGACCGAAAGAACGAGATCCAGGGTACAAGCGGCCGAAATGGGTTTCCTCAGGAGGATGGCTGCCGTCTCCCTTAAGTCAGCTACACACCGGGCCGATAATCGGCCGTCAGACAGTCTGGCGAGGTCGGTGACTCGAGTCTGTTCGGTGTGTCCCGCGCCGTCGTCAGTCTGGGGGGCTGTCGGCCATCATTTTGGCCGACCTGACATGTTCAGTCGGCGGCAGGGCCGTCGGGACTCACCCGGAAATGGGGAGCGCAAAGAGCGTTACTAGAGTGTCTCAAAATCTGAGTTTTTCCAATGTTTTGTTACTTTCTTTCTAGGTTTTGTGACTTTTTCCAATTTTTTTTGTCACTTTTTCCCAATGTTTTAGTCACTTTTTCCAATGTTTGTGTCACTTCTTCCAATGATTTTGTCACTTTTTCCAATCTGACGAAAATCTTTTAAAGTGACCTTTGTTGATCTGAAATGAAGACAGATTCAGCAACTGCACGGCCTATTTCTCTCTTCAAATCTTCTCAGAAACATGTTTCGGTGAACTATTTTAGTACAATATGAGATCATATTCTGAACGAGCCGCCATAACAGTCTGACTTTGAATTTCCGGAGAAAACAAACCCACGTGACGCGTTCGTCCAATCAGCTGCCGGTTTTAATTTTTTGGGCGACAATACAGATTAGCGCCGCCTGCTGTTATGGAGACGTATTACGTCTCGTCTCTTCGGTGTGTTCTGAGGAACTTTTTGGACTGACTCGGGGAGACTGGTCAGTCCAACGGTCGGCCGTCTGGTTGGTGTGTAACCGCCTTTAGAGATCGGAGATAGTCATCCGTAAGGAGCTTCTGCTGCTCCTTTTGCGTTGAAAGGAGCCAGTTGAGTTGGTTTGGACATGTGGTTAAGGATGGTAGGGATGTCCAGCTGGGAGGAGGTCTCGGGGAAGACCCTGGACTAGGTGGAGTGACTATACCTCCACCCTGGCCTGGGAACGCCTCTGGATCCCCCAGTCGGAGCTGGTTAATGTGGCTCAGGAACGGGATATTTGGGGTCCGTGAACGAAGATGGATGGATGGACAAATGGTCGCATTTTGGGGACTTAAAGGAACACGCCGACTTATTGGGAATTTAGCTTATTCACCGTAACCCCCAGAGTTAGACAAGTCCATACATACCCTTCTCATCTCCGTGCGTGCTGTAACGCTGTCTGAGGTCTCCAGCGGCATCAGGCCAGCACAGAACATGCAGGTGAATGGTTCCAGTAATCCTACTGCTACGAATAAGTGACAAAGTAACACCAACATGTTCCTATTTACATTTTGTGATTTATAGAGTCACAGCGTGTATAAAAAACAACGTAACATGAGACACAGCCGTCTTCTAACTGTAAACAAACCGGGAACTATATTCTCAGAAAGGCGAAGCTCAGGTACTTCTGCTACTTGGGCGGAACTAACGTCCCATTAGGGCATTTTAGAAATGGTCACATTGTGGCAATTAACCTCCCATTAGGGCATTTTAGAAATGGTCGCATTGTGGGAACTAACGTCCCATTAGGGCATTTTGAAATGGTCACATTGTGGCAACTAACCTCCCATTAGGGCATTTTAGAAATGGTCACATTGTGGCAACTAACCTCCCATTAGGGCATTTTAGAAATGGTCACATTGTGGCAACTAACCTCCCATTAGGGCATTTTAGAAATGGTCACATTGTGGCAACTAACCTCCCATTAGGGCATTTTAGAAATGGTCACATTGTGGCAACTAACCTCCCATTAGGGCATTTTAGAAATGGTCGCATTGTGGCAATTAACCTCCCATTAGGGCATTTTATATATGGTCGCATTGTGGGAACTAACCTCCCATTAGGGCATTTTATATATGGTCGCATTGTGGGAACTAACCTCCCATTAGGGCATTTTATATATGGTCGCATTGTGGGAACTAACCTCCCATTAGGGCATTTTATATATGGTCGCATTGTGGGAACTAACCTCCCATTAGGGCATTTTATATATGGTCGCATTGTGGGAACTAACCTCCCATTAGGGCATTTTATATATGGTCGCATTGTGGGAACTAACCTCCCATTAGGGCATTTTATAAATGTTTGCATTGTGGGAACTAATGTCCCATTAGGGCATTTTATAAATGGTCACATTGTGGGAACTAACCTCCCATTAGGGCATTTTATACATGGTCGCATTGTGGGAACTTTGAGTTAAAGGATAATTTCGGGAAATACAGAACTCTTATCTTTCTGAAGTTTATCAATCAAACTTTTTGTGTATTTTTCTCTCACCAGTCACGAGTACATCAGCGGTTACTACAGGGTGTCTGTGTACTTCCTGTCTAAGATCCTGTCTGACATCATCACGCTGAGGACCATCCCCGCCATGCTCTTCACCTGCGTGGCGTACTTCATGATCGGTGGGTATGCAGACACGCGCTTACGCTACGCTACGTTGCGAGCTTTGGTTGATTCACGACTTCATCTTAAATAATCTAAATTAGTCGTTTATCGAGCAAAATCCTTTTTCAAAACGTGACAAACTAATTGATTTAACAATATGAAGACTTCACTTTCGGTTTCTGAAAACTTGTAACTGGTGTTTTCACACTGTACGTTTTTATAGTTAAGCCTCCTGTTTGTCCTCAGGTTAAATTTGACCCATTTTCAAACCGTTTCTGCATCAGAAATTTAAATAAGTTTCTTTCATCCAAATTTTAAAACAAAATAACGTGAATGGTTCAGGTACAGCGCTCTGCACAAGTTAACATGTTTTATTCAATTTTACAGCATGGAAAGAAAAACTGATTAAAAAACAAATGTCAAAAAAGTGACAAAACCACTGGGGAAAAAATGACAAAAACTTCAGGATAATATCCAAAAACATCCAGAAACGTGACAAAAAACTTGGGAAAAGCTTTAAAAGAAAAATAAAACGTCAAAAGGCGCAGTTGAATATCGTTGCTGCTGATTAAACTGTCACTCTTCTTTTTAAGTGCTGCCTTTTATATTCAATTCAGTGTTCAATCAAAAAAATTGGAAATGATTTCCTTTCATTTGTTTGAAATTTAAAAAGTAATTTGTTGTATTTTAGCAGAATACTGAAAGCAGCAAGAATGAAAAACTGAGTACACCTTAATATTGGTTTATTTATCGCAAGTAATATCATTATCGCAATCTTCAACAACGTTATTGCATACTCTCATATCGTTTTCATTTATCGTGTAGCCCTACTACTATTTGTTAGAAAATAGTAACTTTAGATTTTGTTTTTTTGTGATTAGTTTCGAGACATATTTACGGATTTCTTTCAGGTTTTAACCTCTCTGGTCCTCCGTTTCTTCGTGCAGGCTTCAAGGCGACAGCTGAGGCCTTCTTCATCTTCATGTTCAGTGTGATCATGGTCGCCTACACCGCCACCGCCATGGCTCTGGCCATCTCTGCCGACCAGACCGTGGTGGCCATCGCCAACATCTTCATGACCATCGCCTGCGTCTTCATGATGGTGACCTACACACACACACACACACACACACACAGAGAGAGAGAGACAAGCACACACACACAGATGAACGAACACACACACACATGCACAGAGAGAAACAGAGGCACACATGCACGCACACACCCAGAGAGACACAAGTAAACCCACACACACACACAGATGAACACACGCACAAAGAGACACACATGCACACACGCACGCACACAGACACACACACCCATAGAGAGAGAGAGAGAGAGAGACACACACACACGCACACCCAGAGAGACACAAGTATACACACACACACAGATGAACACACACACACACACACAGATAAACACACGCACAAAGACACAGAGACACACATGCACACACACACACGCACGCACGCACACAGACACACACACCCATAGAGAGAGAGAGACACACACACACACACACACACACACACACACGCATGCACGCACCTATTTTTACATTTGGGTTTCCTGTTCTGCTGCGTTGAATAAAGTGTTTCCTGTTCACAGCAAACTGTTTAACCAATCACAGAGCTCTTAAAAAAACATTCTGCTTCCCCAAAACCAGCGCGAGAACGAGAACTTTTCACGACACAGGAAATCTGCTACTCTAGAATAATTGTAAACTTTATTTATATTATATATCGGCAAGAGCTAAGACTACATCGTTGTTTTTAAGACCGAAGGATGTTTTTAATTTCTTCCCTGTGAACGTCTCCTTCTGTTTGTCTGCAGATCTTCGCAGGTCTCCTCGTCAATCTGCCCTCCATCGTCAGCTGGCTCGCTTGGCTGAAATACCTGAGTATACCGAGATACGGCCTCAGCGTATGTACACACACACACACACACACACACACACACACACACACACACACACACACACACACACACACACACCATCTGTGTTGTTCATATATCACTTAAACCACTAAAAGAAGAAGCTACATTTGAGCAGATTTCGTTCAGCTCAGCCTTCCAAGCCTCCTTCTCCTTCTACCCATAATCCTTTGCATTAAGCAAGAGACTTAATGTCAAGTAATCGCTTAAATATCCCAGAAAAATTCTCTCTCTCTGTCTCTCATAACTATTATTAGACAAACTATTTCCTGTACAAAAACTACACAAAACTGTGGATTTGTGTAAATTAAAACTCTATCTATCTATCTATCTATCTATCTATATCGATCGATCGATCGATTCTAGATCTATAGATCTATATCTATATATATAATTTATTAAGTGTTAATGAAGATGTCTGTGTCTCTCCAGGCCCTGCAGATTAACGAGTTCACTGGGCTGGACTTCTGTCCCGGCTTTAACAGCAGCGTCAAACCACCAGGGCTCACGTAAGTAGAGACATATTAACCTTCCACTGTAATGTGATCTCATGGATTTAAACTCTTCTCTTCTACACAAAAATTTGCAAAAAAAAAAAAAAAAAAAGACTTCATAGAATTTAGCAAATTAAGGTAAAAACAATGATTACTTTTTTTAAAAGCGGCCGACTCTCAGCAACCGGTTTCACAGCCTCACAGCTTTTTTTGGTAACTCTGCAAACCCTTGGTGTTCTCTCAATGAGCTTCATGAGGTAGTCACCTGAAATGGTTTTACCTTCACAGGTGTACTTTGCCAAGGTTCATTAGTGGAATTTTTTCCCTTATTAATAAAAAAAAAGCAAAGGGTGGCTACTTTGAAGAATCTAAAATATAAGACATGTTTTCAGTTATTTCACACTTTTTTGTTAAGTACATAATTCCATATGTGTTCATTCATAGTTTTGATGCCTTCAGTGAGAATCTACAATGTAAATAGTGATGAAAATAAAAAGGAAACACATTGAATGAGAAGGTGTGTCCAAACTTTTGGCCTGTACTGTAGCTATTTTTAAAACACTAAGAAGGCTCGACATAACGTGAAACTTTGCTTCAAGTATCACCTGGGGCTCTACACCTTAACGAAAGCATTGACAACATTGTTTGTGTACCCCGAGTTTACTAAAAAGAACAACTCACCGTAGCTCTTGTTGTTTCCAGCCGCTACCACCTCAGCAGTCAAAACGAGTCAATATCAAAACAAGTAGCCCCAGATTTAGTGTATCCTATATATGTTGAGCCTTCTAGTGTTTTAAAAATAGCTATTTTGAGGCTAGCATAAAAGTGCCCCTAGCACTCCCATTCAAAAGGCCCTTTGAACAAAAAACGAGAATACGGAAAATCTTAAAAGTGGCGCTTCCGTCCTAAATATGCTTTTAAAACGAAAGTTTGACTCGGGTACATTCACAAAAAGACCCTATGCCTTTTGGCGAGAGTTACG
This sequence comes from Perca flavescens, assembly GCF_004354835.1. Classification (NCBI taxonomy): domain Eukaryota; kingdom Metazoa; phylum Chordata; class Actinopteri; order Perciformes; family Percidae; genus Perca; species Perca flavescens. The sequence continues at coordinate 9,303,123 of NC_041349.1, forward strand.
CTTTAAGATAAGAGCTAGAAGACCTAATGTAAGGTGTTAATAAGCTTGGGTTTGCAGGGAGAATTTAAAAAGGGCCACATGATGTAGGACAGGTGAGACAGGAGGAATTGTGTTTTTACCTGAGGCTGAGCGAGATGTGAGGCTCTTTGGACCGGAGCAGATCTCTGACGGAGAAGGAGGTGAAACCCAGAAAGCTCCTCTAACAGAGAGAGAGAAACAAAGAGCCGTTTTATGGTACGTTAACACCGGGACAGATCACTTTGTTTCTGGCACTTTTTAACAGGTCATTAACATAGTTAACCTGTATTACAGTCAGGGCATTGTGTCATTTGTGCAATACGTAGGCTATTGGGGTTGTGCAATATCTCATTGTGCAAAGGGCTGTGGTTAGGTTAGGTTACTTTATTGGTACCCATAGGTAAACTAGTTTTACAGTCGAAGAGGCAGGACATCCTTAAAACTTTGTAGACAACAACATAACATACAACACACAAAACATGTTATGTGTTGAGAGATGCTTATTTTCTGTATTGTGTGTCGTCTTTGTGAAGCTGCGAAACGGACCAAAACATATTTCCCTTCGGGGACAATAAAGGGTTATGTCATGACACATGACCCCTAACTCTAACCCTAACTTAAAAGCACTTACTTTTACTAATATTAAATGGTGTATGTTTATATATTCTTTTAAAACTCAAGGGTAAGTAATTCTGACAGTATTTTAGATCTTTTAAATGTGTTTAATTTAATTAAATCACTATCCTCTAATGTATTTATTTTGAAGTTGATTAATATAGATTATTTTTAAATGTTGGGACAGAATTTATTTTAGTATTATGATAACGGGCTACTTATTTAAATAATTCTATATATATATTTTATAAATGTCTACGGGAGAGAGGCAAGGGCTTGTGTGGAGGTAACCTTTTATTTTAATTTCCCGCTGCCTGTTCTGTCCAGTGGTCCTTTTAACTGACTTTTAATTTCTGTTTTTTTTGAAAGAGGTTCTTTAAGAGTTTTTATTTACACAATATATATCTCCTTGTGCCAGTGCCTATCCCAGGCGTTACGTTTTAACCCAAAAACCTATCCCTAACTTGTCATGACAAAAACCAAATGACACTTACTAAAAGAAGCATAATGTCCTAAACGTTTATGACTTGTTTGTAATGTTTATGACCCGTCCATGACAGTGTGGATACCTTCAAGTGAAGTGTAACCCAATAAAGTATATCTTATCTTAATTTGCTAGTGGGTTGTATGGTCCGATGGCGTGATGTGTGTTGGTCTGATTCCAGTTGTACGGGGGAGGAGTTCCTGAAGATCCAGGGTGTAGATCCCTCCATGTGGGGCCTCTGGCAGAACCACCTGGCTCTCGGCATCATGACCATCTGCTTCCTCATCATCGCTTACCTCAAACTGCGCTTCATCAGGAAGTTTACCTAGACCTTCGACCCCCTCCGCTGCTGTGATGTCATCAGTGGTGTAGTCTACGTACGCAGGTATACCCAGCATACCCAGTATACCCACTAAAAAAAGCTCCAGGATTTCCATATACCCACTTAAAAGTGTCCAATGACACGCAACAACATACTTTCCATTACATTTTGGATATATTTTGAATTGTCATCTGTGTTTTTCTTTTTCACATAGGCTAATTAAAGGTATTTCCACCGTAAATTGGTGCATAACAATGTATCCGAATACAGGAAATGAAGTCCTCGATCCTCTAAATTTCCCTGGGGGAGGACACCCAGACTCCCCCACTATGATATGCCCCCCTCCCCAAAAAAAACAATTCTGGCCAATATATAAAGTACAGTATACCCACTACAATACATTAGACTACACCACTGGATGTCATCTATCATCTCCGCCAGTGTGATGTCATCTAAGAAGGACGTGCAGCTCAGGATGCAAAATTACGAGTCACACTATGGCCACCACGCCAAGACCCGCCCTACGAAGCAGCTCGATTGGTTGGGGGTTAGGCATTTCACCTTGAGTGGTTAAGTTTAGGATAGCCGATTGGTCACGGGGGATAGGCCAATATGGACTGTTCTTATTGGATGCAACTGAAGGGCGGGTCTTGGTGTGGCCATAGTGGGATTCGTAATATCGTGCTCAGGACTGTGTTTGGACATCTCACTCTTTGTTTTTTTGCAAATACGTAAGTTTGTTCACGTTTGTTTTATTTACATTTTGATTCATGTGATTAAAAACATGAAACCATACCAGATCTGGAATACTAAATGTTTTTTTTGTTAAGTTTTATGCAGATGTTCTGCTGAAGATGTTGATAATTTATTCACTCCTTACTAACGTCAACGCCTTTCAGTGTATTATCTAATCAATCACTGTATCTTGATTTTTTTTTTTGCACTTTAAAGTTCAGAGCCAAAGAATAAGTCATATTTTTTTTTCTTTTCACACAAATACAATACTTTTATATTTATAGAGTTTCTAAATAATAATAAAATACTGAATTTGCATTAATGTTATGTCTACGTTTCACATCTGTGACGTCAACATTGAGTCATAAAAGTCTGGCGTGGGCTGTGGGACCATAGGGCTTTGGAACCATAGGGCTGTGGGAACATAGGGCTTTGGAACCATAGGGCTGTGGGAACATAGGGCTGTGGGACCATAGGGCTGTGGAACCATAGGGCTGTGGGAACATAGGGCTGTGGAACCATTGGCCTGTGGGAACATAGGGCTGTGGAACCATTGGCCTGTGGGAACATAGGGCTGTGGGACCATTGGCCTGTGGGAACATTGGCCTGTGGGAACATAGGGCTGTGGAACCATTGGCCTGTGGGAACATAGGGCTGTGGGACCATTGGCCTGTGGGAACATTGGCCTGTGGGAACATAGGGCCGTGGAACCATTGGCCTGTGGGAACATAGGGCTGTGGGAACATAGGGCTGTGGAACCATTGGCCTGTGGGAACATTGGGCCGTGGAACCATTGGCCTGTGGGAACATTGGGCTGTGGGAACATTGGGCTGTGGGAACATAGGGCTGTGGAACCATTGGCCTGTGGGAACATTGGGCTGTGGGAACATAGGGCTGTGGGACCATTGGGCTGTGGGACCATTGGGCTGTGGGAACATTGGGCTGTGGGAACATAGGGCTGTGGAACCATTGGCCTGTGGGAACATTGGGCTGTGGGAACATAGGGCTGTGGAACCATTGGCCTGTGGGAACATTGGGCCGTGGAACCATTGGCCTGTGGGAACATTGGGCTGTGGGAACATTGGGCTGTGGGAACATAGGGCTGTGGAACCATTGGCCTGTGGGAACATTGGGCTGTGGGAACATAGGGCTGTGGGACCATTGGGCTGTGGGACCATAGGCCTGTGGGAACATAGGGCTGTGGGACCATTGGGGTGTGGGAACATAGGGCTGTGGGAACATAGGGCTGTGGGACCACTGGGCTGTGGGAACATAGGGCTGTGGGACCATTGGGCTGTGGGACCATAGGGCTGTGGGACCATAGGGCTGTGGGACCATAGGGCTGTGGGACCATTGGGCTGTGGGACCATTGGGCTGACCCCGAGGAAAGATGTGAAGGAGAATTCATAAAGACAACGGTGGTGCTCCGACTGAACTTACACACATTTACACTGCTAATATTTTTAAATTTTAAATATCAACAATCTTTGGGCAACATCATTTACTGCACCTTTAGTAGTTTACATATTCTATTCCACAGTCTCAAGCTACATTTACATCGCAACGTTTTGGTTTCTGAGCATCAAAGTTGTGAGCCAAAAGCGATCTCCGTGCACCAAATGTTTTTATCTCCAGTAGAAGAACTAATCTCCGTTTAAACTAACACGCCCAAACCAAAATATCTCATCAACATTCTGGTATACTGGACTTTAGTAGATTAGTAAACACAATCAGCTGAAGACACTTATATCATCTGCATAAAGGATGAGTCCAGCGACTGTGTTTACGTGGATTCAATCTTGGAATCGTACAAACGTTTTGGATTTAAGCGGAGTTAAGTATTTTTATCCCCAGTAGAAGAACTCAGTTTAAACTAAAACGCCCAAACCAAAATATCTTAACGTTTTCGTATACTGGGCAGGAAGGCAGCGTGGAGACTCGGCTCGCTGTTAGTAGTTGCCATTGTAACGTTAGTAGCTTTAGTCTCATAGAACGTGACGTTGTGATCGATTAGACCCAATCAGGAGGAGAAACGTTGGCGTCAGTGTTGCCAAAGGTTTCCGTTGGCGGCCGTTGAGACTGCAACACAACCCCGCAGTGGAAGGAGGCAGCACTTGAATGTGCCGGGCGGCCAGTAGTTATCTGTCCCTGAATCTGGGGTTGTATTTGTTTGGCAGTTGAGTTCAAATATCAACAATCTTTTTGCAGAGTGACTTACTGCACCTTTAAATCAATCCTTAAAGGAACACGTCGACTTATTTTAGCTTATTTAGGGTATCCCCCAGAGTTAGATAAGTCCATACATACCCTTCTCTCTGCGTGTCGTAACTCTGTCTGAGCGAACTCTCTGCTCCTCTCCACGGGGATTTTCAGGTGCTGCGAGCAAATCACTCCGCCCAAGTAGCAAAGAGTAGCAGTGCTTCGCCCTCCTGAGAATATAGTTCCCAGTATGTATACGGTTAAAAGATGGCTGTGTCATGTGACCTTGTTATTTGTACATGCTGTGATTATACATATCACAACATGGAAATAGGGACAAGTTGGCATTATTTTGTCACTTACTGGGAGCAGTAGGCCAGTTTGAGCCGGTTACCTCCAGGATCTGTGCTAAGCTAGGCTAATTGGAGCCAGTTAGCTCCAGGATCTGTGCTAAGCTAGACTAGATGGAGCCGGTTACCTCCAGGATCTGTGCTAAGCTAGACTAGATGGAGCCGTTTACCTCCAGGATCTGTGCTAAGCTAGACTAGCGGTGGGTGCGTCAAACAGAGTTACGACACGCACTGAGATGAGAAGGGTATGTATGGACTTATCTAACTCTGGGGGTTACGGTGAATAAGCTAAAGTCCCAATAAGTCGCCGTGTTCCTTTAAGTACTGTTGCCTAATCTTATCTTTTTCCTTATCACATTAACTATGTGTTTAACTTGGTTTTAAAACTGTGAACGTGACATTAAACAGGTGTTGGACACTTTAAAAAGTTGACCTGATGATGGCGCCAGATGGAAAAAAATTAAAGGATTGCCAAAGTCTTTGAGATTAATCATCTGGGCACCACGAATATCTGCATGAAATTTCATGCCAATCCATCCAGTCGATGTTCAAAACCACTGAATGACATTTCCATCTGTAGAGCCTAAAAAACAAGGTGCCTTTTGTTTAGCTATGACAAGATAATGGGAGAGGATCATGAACACGCACACACACATGCACGCACACACATACACACGCATGAATACACACACACACGCATGCATACATACACACACACGCACACAGACACACAAGACTAGAGCGTCACGGTTGACTGCAGTAGGTGTGTATATGTAAGCAGACACTCGCTTCCATAGCAACTGTGGATATAAACAGTCCTAGCGTGTGTGTGTGTGTGTGTGTGTGTGTGTTGAAATCTCCAGTTCCAGTTGAGTAACATCAGTAACTGCTGGAGGGACACAGGTAGACACACACCTGGTGGTTGGGGGGGGTATCTCGGTGTGGAAAGTGAAGTGAAGTGAAACTTTCTGTAAACTGTTTATGTCCTCGAGCAAGGCACTGACCCAACAGCTGAGACAATTAACAAGAGCTAAATTAAACCAAACGATGGGACTGACGACTGCTCCATGGAAGAGAAAGTAACAGTCTAAACGGTTACGATGCTGACAGCTAACGTTAGCCTACCGCTAGCTAGTATAGCTGGATTAAACACAGTTACAATGCTGACAGCTAATGCTAAACGGTGTAAAGTTTGTCTGTATTTCATTTGATTCCCAATCAAGATACACTGGTGAGAATTGCTTTCCATTGTTAATATGTATGTAAAAACAGTTCTGAAATGCAAAATAATAGAATTTTAATCGTGATAAAACATGCGATTAACTATAGAAATTCAGTGATTAATCGCAATTAACTATAGAAATTCAGCGATAAACTGCGAATTTTTAAACAAAACGGAGGCTAGCTCGCCCCTCCTTCCTCCTTGTCGGTTATTGGCTGGTTTGTTATGTTTGGTGGTGCAGGTTGGCACCGTTTGTTTTTGTTGGCTTTTTTGGAGCCTGGGCTGTCTACAGAGACTGCGTTTTTGTTTTTTTATTAAGTACCACAATGTTGTACTTAAATACATTTTGTGTTACTTTCCGTCACTGATTACATCTTAAAATATCACGTCCAGGGTGGATACCAGACAAACCTAACCACAACATTTTCTCTTTGGCGTCATACTTTATGACTATGATGTGTTTTGGGAAAACACACACACACACACACACACACACCCATGAAAAAATATATCCACAGATCAAAAGAAGCTTAGAGGTTTAAAGCTGAACAGCATTCAGTTTTTATGCTCTACATATCTGGAACAAACTCCCAGAAACCTGCAGGTCTGCAGCAACTCTCAGTTCTTTTAAATCAGGGGTGTCAAACTGCGTTTCCCAGGGGGCCACACTGGAAAAAGAGAATCACACCAAGGGCCAGACATGGAGAGTTTATTGACGTTTATTTAAGAGAAAAAGTCTAATATTTTGACTGTATTATTACATGTCTCATATACTGTAGTCTTTTCACTTACATTTTGGGCCTCATAAAGCCCAAAAAAGTTTGGCAAAAAAGTTCCTCAGCAAGCAACAAATATGTTGAATAATGCGCCAAAAAAGTTGGAAAAATGGCCGAAAAAAAGCATCAAAATTGTCTGAAAAAGTGACAAAAACATCATAAAAAGCGTCAGAAACTCCCGAAAAAGTGGCAAAACATTGAGCAAAGCGTCCAAATTGTTAAAACAAAGTGCCCAAAGCATTGAAAAAAAAGTGCATAAACCGCCCAAAAAGGTGTCAAAAATGCACAAAAAATGTCAAAAAATTAAATTAAAGCACCAAAAACAAGGTGGGCATGAATTTATTGTAAAACCTAAATTGAAACGCGGGCCGGATCAAAACCTGCGAGGGGCCCGGATTTGGCCCTCGGGCCTCGAGTTTGACACGTGTGTTTTAAATCAAAGCTAAAGACCTATCTTTTGATGTTGCCTTTCTTTAAATAACAGTTCATTTGTTATACTGAAGTTGCATTAATGACACTGTATGACACTCGATAACTGCTCTTTAATGTTTAATTTCTTATACTGCACTGTCAATTTTATTCTTGTCTTTTTAATGTTTTTTAATCATTTTCTAACTGCTCTTTAATGTTTTATGTAAAGCACTTTGAATTACCCTGTTGCTGAAATGTGCTAATAAAGCTGCCTTGCCTTGCCTAATGCTTCACTAATCTCTACTGGAATAATGTGTAATTACACAAGCTGTCGAGAGGTTTAGTAAGACGGTCGAACTGATTAAGAAAACCTGGCAGAGAAACTAAAGAAAAGGTAGAAGTGAGGTCTCCTCTTTCCTTAGCAACGGATGTCAAGAAAAGCATTTAAAGAAACAAACATGTCCATCCATCCATCCATCCATCCATGTCAGGCTCACCCACTTCCATTCAACTCCAAACAAGCAAAGAAAACACCTGACTCTTCATTCACTGACACTAGCTGCTGTATAACTGGACAAAAAAGCTCTGGAAACTATTAGATACACAGTGAACACTCCATCCATCCATCCATCTATCCGTCCATCCATCCATCCATCTGTCCATCTATCCATCCACCCAACCATCCATCCTTCCATCCATCTATCTTTCTATCTATTTATCTATCCATCCATCAACCATCTATCCATGCATCTGTTCATCCATCCATCCACCATCCATCAACCATCCATCCAACCATCTATCCAACCATCTATCCATCCATCAACCATCCATCCATCCACCCATCATCCACCATCCATCCATCCACCCATCATCAACCATCCATCCAACCATCTACCATCCATCCATCCATCAACCATCCATCCAACCATCTATCCATCATCCATCAACCATCCATCCGTTCATCCATCCATCCATCCATCCAACCATCCATCCATCCATCCATCATCCTTCAATCCATCCATCCTTCCATCAACCATCCTTCCATCTATCTATCCATCCATCCACCCAACCAACCATCCATCCTTCCATCCATCAACCATCTTTCCATCTATCTATCCATCCACCCAACCATCCATATTCCCAACCATATTTATGGTTAACATGGTATTTTATTTCATCAATGGGAAATCCATGTGTCCAGACAAGGCTAGCAGCAGCAGCAGCAGCAGCAGTCAGACACGTTTCTGGTGTGTAAAGACGTAGAAAACGCCACGCAACAGGAATGCCACGCAACAGAAACGCCACGCAACAGGAACGCCACGCAACAGGAACGCCACGCAACAGGAACGCCAAGCAACAGAAAGGCCACGCAACAGAAACGCCACGCAACAGAAACGCCAAGCAACAGAAACGCCACGCAACAGAAACGCCACGCAACAGAAACGCCAAGCAACAGAAACGCCACGCAACAGGAACGCCACGCAACAGGTACACCACGCAACAGAAACGCCACGCAACAGGAACGCCACGCAACAGGAACGCCAAGCAACAGAAACGCCAAGCAACAGGAACGCCACGCAACAGGAACGCCACGCAACAGGAACGCCAAGCAACAGAAAGGCCACGCAACAGAAACGCCACGCAACAGAAACGCCAAGCAACAGAAACGCCACGCAACAGAAACGCCACGCAACAGAAACGCCAAGCAACAGAAACGCCACGCAACAGGAACGCCACGCAACAGGAACACCAAGCAACAGAAACGCCACGCAACAGGAACGCCACGCAACAGGAACGCCAAGCAACAGAAACGCCAAGCAACAGAAACGCCACGCAACAGAAACGCCACGCAACAGGAACGCCACGCAACAGGAACACCACGCAACAGGAACGCCACCCAACAGGAACGCCACGCAACAGGAACGCCACGCAACAGGAACGCCAAGCAACAGGAACGCCAAGCAACAGGAACGCCAAGCAACAGGAACGCCAAGCAACAGGAACGCCAAGCAACAGAAACGCCACGCAACAGAAACGCCACGCAATACAAACGCCACGCAACAGAAACGCCACGCAACAGGAACGCCACGCAACAGGAACGCCACGCAACAGAAACGTCACTCAACAGAAACGTCACTCAAAAGAAACTCCACGCAACAGAAACGCCACGCAACAGAAACGCCACGCAACAGGAACGCCACGCAACAGAAACGCCACTCAACAGAAACGCCACGCAATACAAACGCCACGCAACAGAAACGCCACGCAACAGGAACGCCACGCAACAGGAACGCCACGCAACAGAAACGCCACTCAACAGAAACGCCACGCAATACAAACGCCACGCAACAGAAACGCCACGCAACACAAACGCTACGCAACACAAACGCCACGCAACAGGAACGCCACGCAACACAAACGCCAAGCAACACAAAAGCCACGCAACAGGAACGCCACGCTCACGCAGCCAGTGTGTAACCGGCCTAAAAATGTGAATCTGCTCCTCTGTCGGAAATCATAATTTTCATTGTTTCAACAAAAAAAAAACATTATGATTGGAAACAGGGTTCAAAATTAACTTTTTTGTCTACCAGTCAAATGGCTATTGAATGTTATAGTTTAAACCAGCCACTCTAAGACTTACCATTGTTTTTTTTTTTTTGGCTGGTAAGTGAAGCAAATCTACCAGCCACTTGCATATTTTACCAGCATTTGGCTAGTTTTTTTGATTTGATTTATTATACAGTAACAGAAATAAATGCATAACAAGATGCCATCACAGTGACATTGCACATTTAGCAGAACTGTCGAGGATAACACCAGAAAGTTACAAACTTATTTCCATTGTGGTCCTCGTTGTAGTCTGATAAAGATGTCCAGGCAAGCTACAGATGACTAAAAGATACCTTGTGTACACTCAACCACATCCAAATACAAAATAAATACAAATATATACACTGTAATAATAAATAGTAATTTAAGACTACATAAAAATTGAATCTAATTAGCATTTAACAACCATTCACCACATGCTCGATTAAAACAACGATCTGACTGGCTTAACTTATTCTCAACTGGGAGTTTGTTCCATTCCATTGCCGCCATGTACAAAAAAGTATTTTGCCCAGAACAGGTCTTAAATCTACACGGAACCATGTCTGTGGCATAAAGTAAATGGTGTTAATTTTGAACCCTGATTGTAAATCCTGCAAAAGCCAATAAGTGGAACCCAGTCTGAAACGTGTGTGTCACTGTGAACCAGGGCGGTGCGGAGGTTTGTTAACGTTGTTCCGTAAACCTTCTCAGGATTAATCTGTTGCAACTCCGAACCACAAACGCTGTCAGATCTGCTCAGACACAACATTACAGTCTAGACATTATCCACCTTTCTTCTCTCCTCCCTCCGCACTACTTCCCACCCTTTTTTTTTTTTTTATCTTCCATCGCCTCAATCTTAAATCTTCATCAGTCAGTCTGAAGTCTTTCCTCCTTCAACACTGTTATTCCTACTTTCTCTCTGCCTTCATCTGGCATTTTTCGGTTTGTTTTGCATTTCTATAGTCATGTCCTGCAGGTCGACAGCTCTGTCGGTCTTCTCACTCCTCCTCCTCCTCAGAGTTCAGAGCGTCGACTTGACTCGCAGTGAGTAACAGCTCTTTATTTTGTTGATTACGTTTATTTTGAACATGTTACAAATAGAAAAATAAAGGGAAATAACAGCATGGCACATTTCAGTACAAGCGAGAAAACCAACAACAATCAAAATACTCTGCAAACATATGTATGTTTCAAAATGAGTGTAAATAATTCGGATAAAGATTTCAATGTTCAAAACGGAGCAGGAACAATAACCTTTCTGGTCCTATAACCCCCTTTTTCTACTTTTCTACTTTAGTTATATACAAACAATATCTTAATCTGAAGAATCTTTATCAAATCACAGCTGACTTTTAATTTGCGGTGCGCGATAAAAAAAATATATACAGTTGTTCGTAATTGGGCCTCTGTGACTATCTTATATAGATGGACAGATATATAGATAGATAGATAGATAGATAGATAGATGGGTGGATTGATGGATGGATAGGTAGGTAGATAGATAGATAGATAGATGGATAGATAGGATGGGTGGATAGATAGATAGATGGGTGGATAGATAGATAGATGGGTGGATAGATAGTTATATAGATGGATGGATAGATAGATAAATAGATAGATGATAGATAGATGGATAGATAGATGGATAGATAGATGATAGATAGATAGATGATAGATAGATAGGTAGGTAGATAGATGGATAGATAGGATGAATTGGATAGCTAGATGGATAAATGGATAGATAGATAGATAGATGGATAGTTATATAGATGGATGGATAGATAGATAAATAGATAGATGATAGATAGATAGGATGGATGAATAGATAGATGAATAGATGGGTGGTGGATGGATAGGTGGGTGAATAGAATAATGTAGAGAAAATCAGTATCACATCCAGGGCCAGACGTGTCGAATTAATTTGCTTTTTAAGTAGCCACCCTTTGCTTTTTTATTAATAAGGGAAAAACTTCCACTAATTAACCCTGACAAAGCACACCTGTGAAGGTAAAACCATTTCAGGTGAACACCAAGGGTTTGCAGAGTTATCAAAAAAAGCAAAGGGTGGCTACTTTGAAGAATCTAAAATATAAGACATGTTTTCAGTTATTTCACACTTTTTTGTTAAGTACATAATTCCATATGTGTTCATTCATAGTTTTGATGCCTTCAGTGTGAATTTACAATGTAAATAGTCATGAAAATAAAAAGGAAACGCATTGAATGAGAAGGTGTGTCCAAACTTTTGGCCTGTACTGTATATCTTAACTGGCATGGGAAAACTAGAGATAGTTTTAGGGTGAGCTTGTAGCCCCCTATCTGTTCAGACAAACAGTGCTCACATTGTTTTCGAGACTGGACGTCTCGGCAGTTAAGCAGGAACTGAGATAAACTGTCTTTCAATAATGTGAGAGAATTAAAATAGAAATAAAACATAAAAATATAAGGAATTATGCCTAAATGTAAATTTTTCCCATTACACTGGGACGCTTTGCAGTGACAGTGGCAGGGGCTGACCCTGTGATTCAGTATGCATGGGTACAGAACTTAGGCTTTAACCCTTGTGTTGTCTAACAGCCGACCGTGCAATTTGAAACCGAGGACAACGCGCGTTGTCTTCGTGGCAGCTTCACTGCAAACAAAAGACAAAAGGAAAACACACCTCAGGCCTGTTAATCATCAAATATGCAACGCAGAGCGACAGAGATTAGATAGCACAACGCTCGCTGACCTCGGATCAGATTGAAGTATAAAAGGTACACGGTTACGTAACGGAAACAGCAAGAAGGGGGAACTTACTCAACGGTTGTGTTTCGGAAGAACACCTCAGGGCAGTGTTTCTCAAGTGGGGGTACGTGTCCCCCTCGGGGGACTTTGGAGGACTGCAGGGGGTACAGGAGATTTATTGCAAAATGCTAAATTTTAAAAATACAGTACAGGCCAAAAGTTTGGACACACCTTCTCATTCAATGAGTTTCCTTTTTATTTTCATGACTATTTACATTGTAGATTCTCACTGAAGGCATCAAAACTATGAATGAAAACATATGGAATTATGTACTTAACAAAAAAGTGTGAAATAACTGAAAACATGTCTTATATTTTAGATTCTTCAAAGTAGCCACTCTTTGCTTTTTTATTAATAAGGGGCAAACTTGACCCTGACAAAGCACACCTGCGAAGGTAAAACCATTTCAGGTGACTACCTCATGAAGCTCATTGAGAGAACACCAAGGGTTTGCAGAGTTATCAAAAAAAGCAAAGGGTGGCTACTTTGAAGAATCTAAAATATAAGACATGTTTTCAGTTATTTCACACTTTTTTGTTAAGTACATAATTCCATATGTATTCATTCATAGTTTTGATGCCTTCAGTGAGAATCTACAATGTAAATAGTCATGAAAATAAAGAAACACATTGAATGAGAAGGTGTGTCCAAACTTTTGGCCTGTTAATTAACAAACAACTACTGTCTAGCAAAACTTTGTTCGCAAAAGTTCGCTTGAATGTTGTGCGATTCACTGCAAAAATGAATGGAAACACCTTAAAATGTCTCGAATCAATTCGATAATACAAATTTAATCGCAAAACAGCACGTGACGTCATTACGCACAGGTTTTTATTCGCTTTAAAGCCGTTGGATGGAAACACACTTTCACCAGCTTTATTCGCATGAGTTTTTTTACCGAACTTCAGATAATTCGATTGACAAGTGGATGGAAACTTAGCTACAGACTGCTCTTTTGATATTTTTTTGGTAATTTATATACAATCCCTGCTCTGAACACTAAACATATTCATTCTATTGTTAACCCTTTGTACGGACTGATCCATAGAGAGATAGTAGAAGCTGTTGTGGTTCTTTTTAAAGTGCAGTAAATCAGTTAACGTACCGCTAATCTCCTTCCATCAGCTCGGTCCGTCTCCTCTCTCTCGGATTTTGATCTCCCAGAGATCGATGGCTCTGCTGTGGACACCTGCGGGATTTTCATTGTCCCCACACCCACCACATCTACAACCACACCCACAACAACAACAACAACAACCAGACCCACAACAACCAGACCCATCACAAAGAAGGTAATTAACCCTTGTGTTGTCTTGAGTCTTAGAGAAAGTCCTGCACACTGACCATTACGCAAGCAATAATTTATTTAGAAAAATACAATGTTTCGGTCTTAGACCTTCATCAGGTAAGTTTTTTCTGAGTCAAAATTTTAAATTAAAAACGTAAGATGCCTTTGTCAGTTTTTTCTTTGCTTTTGTTTTCCGTTTGTTCTTTTATTGTACAGTGTTTTTGAAGCTTTTCTGACATTTTGTACACTATTTTTGACGATTTGTCACTTTATCCGAAGTTCTTTGTAACTTTTCCCGATCTCTTTGTCGATTACTTCTGCACTTTTGACGTTTTTGTTCTCGTTTTCCCCCGACATTTTTGTCACTTTTTTCAACGTTCTTTTATCATTTTCTTTTCTTCAAATGCTATAAAAATGAACAAAACACCCAAATTCCATGAAAGTAGTGAACTGATGTCCTCGGGTTAAATTTAACCCATTTTCCCATTTTAATTTTACATTTTGATCCAGAAAAACAAAACGTTGCCAGGTCGACAAGAAGGTTTAAGGCTAACCAGCTAGCTAATTAAGGAGCTTTTTTGGTGATCGTCTACAACTCATGTGTACCAGTTATGTGTTCAGTATTAATACGCAGATTATTGTTTGTTTGTGTCTAGCATGACGCGTTGGTTTGTAAATTCTTAACAATTAACATGAGAACATTTAACAATAAACTTGCCTTGCCATACTTTTCCAGCAGGTGGTGGCCACAAACAAAAAACCAGCCGTCCAATCGCCGCCAAGGAAACCAGAAACCAAAAACACTGGAACACCAATCACTGACAGCCTCCTCCACTACCTCCTGACCAATAGCAGATGGCACGCGGCTGGCTCTCTGCCAGGGTTTAGCGGTTTCATCTCTCAGCCAATGGGAGAGCTGCCTCACACAGGTTACAGTACGGCATCGGATAGCGATGAGTCAGCGGCAACGCTGCCGAAAAGAGCGGGAAGGACGGATGAAAACACGTGGAAAATTGGTTCGTTTTCTTCAGAGGACTCGAGTGAGGAGTCCTAAAATGATACCGTGATGTTTGATCTTATTTGGGGTATTTTGCATTTTATTACTTAAACAAAAGCTAAGAGATACTTGAAAGAGATTATAGCCAAATGTAGCTACCTGCATCACTGCTGTAATATCTAAGAAATATTTTTTTGCGCTAAAATATAAAGATTTTAAGGAAAACTTAAGCGTACTGTATGTACAGTTTGTTAGTTTACAGCTGTAAGCTTTGCTGCGGACGTAAAACGACACGACAAATTAGAATTTTTTTAAAAAGCCTCTTTATTCCTAAAATGCCCATAAAGCATTCACATATGAATGAATTGTTTGCTGCTTTAAAAAGGTTTGACAAACAAACATGAAAACTTTTGATTAACTATCATTAATAAAATGTATAATTGTATTCTTGTATTTACATCATTAGTTGGTTTAACGTTTAACAAATAACGCGTTCTCACTCCTATCGTGTAAAATTCGGATGCTTGGTCAGGTGTCTTTGGCGTTGCTATTGACGCTTACAGTGTCCTTTAGCGTCAGATCTAAACGCACTTCATGTAAATGTGCTGGGTCGGTACTATTGGTGTCACTTTGGACGCAGTTAGGTTTAGGAAAAGATCGTAGGTGAGCTAATAAAAGGTCAATAACTGGACACTTGAAAAGAACGGGACAGTTGGGTTTAGGTAAAGAAGAACGGGACGGTTGGGTTTAGGTAAAGAAGAACGGGACTGTCCCACAACTGTCCCCCAACCAACCTCCCTACGTGAGTTTCTGTCTTTTCTACTACTCTCTACCGTTGTGTCTCTTAACACTATGTCACCTTACAGCGCAGCGTAGCTGCTACTCTTCCCGGTGCGTTCCACACAGACGCCGAAGGGGGATTTTTGCATCGTATCTGACGCTCGGAGACACTGGCCAAGCGTCCGTATTATACAAGTTCGAGGTGAGAACAGGTTGCAAATAACTAGTGGCCTGTAAGATTGTCGTTGTGACTTTCAAGTGACCAGGGTGCTTATTTCGACATGTCAAGTTGCCGTCACATTAAAGTAAAGTCTGAAAGGGGCTTTTGTGTATCAGATGGAGATGGAGGAGCCGGTTTGTCTTTCCTCTGATCCTTGGAAGTGCCTTTGTTGTGTTTGCCTAAGAAAACATCAGACAAATTATGATTTTATTCACAGTTTGACAGACTGATTGGTGTTAGTATGAATAAACATTTAGTTTGTAGCGACTACCCTGAAACAATTACATCCTGTCACACGTTATGTTGCAGCTTATTGCATGTATTTATGTCATGTATTGGATAAGAACCATCGGGGGGGAAAATAGCTTAATTGACGGTACTTTTTAAGCATATTTTAGATTAAGGGAAGTGTATTTAAATGTACAATCTGTGAGATAAAGTAAGGACATTTATTTCCATTTGTTCATATTATCTAAAATGCAACTGAATGGACTTATGCAAAATATAAGAAAACTATGCCGTCATTGCTTTGGAGCTGAAGTCCAAAAAAGTTTCATTTTGGTTGTTTTTTGTGTGTGCAAAAGTGAATACCCTTTTTAAAAAAATGCCCTGATTGGCTTGAGGGATTGTTAAACATGTATTTGTTTTCCTGTGGGTCATGAAGTCTCAGACAATACTTGTCAAATCTTAAGGCCCTGACACACAAACCCGATAATCGGCCGTCGGACAGTCTGGCGAGGTCAGTGACTCGAGTCTGTTCGGTGTGTCCCGTGCCGTTTCCAGGCGGAGGAGCTGTCGGACTTCATTTGGGCCGATTTGACTTGTTGAATTGGAAGGTGGGCAGTTGGACTCAATGACCAATCTGATTGGTGGAGAGCTAACCCGGAAATGACGAGCAGGATGAGCGTGACTAACAGCTCTCAAAATCGGACGAAAATCTTTTAAACTGACCTTCGCTGATCTGAAATGAAGTCAGATTCAGCAACTGCACGGCCTATTTCTCACTTAAAATGTTTCCAGAAACACGTTTCGGTGAACTATTTTAGTCCAATATGAGATCGTATTCCCGAATGAAGCCGCCATTATGCCCGGTTGTAAAATCTGGGAGCAGCCAGACCCATGTGATGCGTTCGTCCAATCAGCTACCGGTTTTCATTTGTTGGGCGACAATACAGATTAGCGCCGCCTGCTGTTATGGAGACGTATTACATCTTCGGTGTGTTTCGAGGCACTTTTTTGACCAACTCGGGGAGACAGTCAGTCCGACTGCCTTTTCTGCCGAAGAGTCGGCCGTTGGGTTGGTGTGTCGGAGCCTTAAAAGAAACCTGGACTATGAGGCATAAACATAAACATAACTGGCTTTTGATTGGCCCAGACAGAGCCTGCAAAATGAATTTATTTTTACTTTGCTAAATTGTAGGTACTACAGTAAGGTGTGTGTGTGTGCGTACCTTCTCTTCCTCTGAGCTCTGGCAGCACTGAGCTTCTTAGATCTGGGAAATGGATGTCGGACTTCTTTTTGGTCGCTGTGATGCCACCGCTGGTACCAAGGTTACAGCGATCGCACGGGAAAGTGCGCTCGCGGATCAGATTCTTTTCTGACACCTGAAGGGAGAGAGAGTAGTATTACATCTTATAACTTATTCCCTGTTATATATTGTTCTTAAAGTATATATCATTTCTTTTCTTGTTTGTCAAGCAATTCTATTATGCTTGCATTCTTGTCTTTTCAAAGTCATAATTAATATTTAACAATTAGTTATTGCGCTGTTCACTTTTGCACTACCACCATTGCGCACACACACCATATGGCATTTTATCATGGTCATTGCATCACATGGTCAGTCCACACCAGACCTTTGTAATCACTTCACAAATTGTTAAATCTTTAAATATCTGTGAGTGATTTTTATGTATGTGAGATATATGTGTGTATGTGTGTTTGTTGTGTTATGGTTGTCTAAGCTACTGGATGCCTAAAATTTCCCTTGGGATGAATAAAGTATTTATCCATCTATCCATCTATCAATCTATCTATCTATCTAGTAACTTTGGAAGAGCACATCCACTTTCATTGTGATTCTGTTGTAAAACAAGTGAAAACGCTGTTGTTACCTGTGCAGTGAGTGATCCTGTAATGTGATTGGACAGTCGACTATATATGCCACCTTGATGCCTCGGCTTGTCTACACACCTGTGATAAACACAATGAAACACATTCTGCCATATGTTAAATTACAAAACATTTGATCAAGAATGAAGAGTTGTAGTTTGGGGGTCTAAAGCTGGACTGGAACATGAAGGGAACCTTAGCGAATGAAACACATTTGCATGTTTGGGTCCCAAAATATTGAAACTTGCTAAATAATTAATGTCAGCATTACTGTTCATGTTAACATTTAAATGTACAATTAAAATGCACACCAGGAGGGATGTCAATAGTTAACAAAATAGGCAGAATCACCGTGACACTAACGCAACAGTCACTTCTGGGTAGACAGCCGGCTGTTGATTTGAATCGAAGAAAAATCTACAAAACTTGTTTATTTCATTGTCAGCCGGAACTGTAATGTTTAAAAATATATAGTTAAACATGGACCTATCGGTCGTCTCTTCTGTGTTAATTTTCTGTTTCTGATAAATCTTGCATAAGGGGGGGGGTCAGCCCTATGTTCCCACAGCCCAATGGTTCAACAGCCCTATGTTCCCACAGCCCTTTTCTACCAGTTTTCTACCAGGAAGTTATTGTAAACAAACAGACAAACAGTTACAGACTTCTAAATTAACGCCACTTCCTAGATTTGTTCAGCGATTCAAATAGGTTTGGTGTTGTGGTCATTGACAGCAGTTTCCCTGACTGGAAGAGAATTGTCAAGTTGGAGCTTTGTTGGTGGATCCTTTTCCTACGGAGCCAAGCTACTTAGCTACAACTATGTGAAATAGTAACCAAAAAAATGGCCTCAAAATGGTAACAAGTATGAATGAGATTAGCACAACTGCACAGGTTTTCTGCTTTCAGAATTGAAAACTGCGTCTACTAACTTCTTGCTCAGCCTCTGAGTAAACTGATAATTATTTTGCCAATGTGAATAATCAGTAGCCAAGAAATCTAGACGAACCCTAGCGGCAGCAAATGTAATTTTTGAAGCCAGGGTCGTCTAGCAACTCTCCGTTGGCTTGTGAGCTGGAAAAACCAAACTCTAGTCAGGCCAATCACCTCGTGTATAGAGTCGGTGGGCGGGGCTTAACACAGTGATGGCAGAGTTGCGATGGTTCTGCGTGAATTCCCTGCTACTTGAAAACAAATAAGATAGCTGCTGCTGGCGAACAGTGGCCTTTGTAATCGGCTTTGTCAGCCACTAAGGAAGACTTGGAGTTCAGTTTTTCTTTGAGAAAAGAACAAAGAACAGCACAGAAGTCATTCTTAAAAAAGGAATATGTGTTCAGAGTTTTGCCGACAAAAGTTTAATCTGTCAACTAGCTTCGCTACCTTCTTCATTGCTCTGCCTGGTTGTAGCGCTATCCAATTGCGTGCAGAAGCAATTTAAAAGATAACCATTAATCCCACCCCTCGGATTGAGCCTTGACCAATGGTGAGTTCCCAGACCCAACATCTTGATGTGGGTCTGGATTTCCAGGCTAAATAATCAGGATAATCTTCTTGAATCTCAAAATCTTTGAGCAGTTACTTCATTGTTGTATGTGAGAACTTCAGTTCGCCACTTGTCAGATTTGTTCAGCAATTTAAATAGGTTTGCAGTTTCCCTGACTAGAAAACAATAGTGCAATTGGAGCTCTGAGGCTGGACAATTTTCCTACGTAGCTCGACATTTTTTGTGAAGTACTCTATTGTACTTATGTGTGAGAACTTCAGTACCTAACGCTGTGGGTCCCAGGATGAAAACCTGCCCCCGGGGAACGGTGATCGCTGACGGCTGGGCTGACGACAGAAAAAGAGGGAATGATAGGTGTGGAGGAAGGAGGAGGTGGTGGAGAGGAATGGGATAAAGCAAATTCATCAGCATCTGCAGTGTCCATGTTGTGAAAGACTAAGCTTCTTGTCAAGGCTTTGTGGTCTGGAGTCATCGTAGAGGCGAATGAAGTTGAATCCGCGATTGTAGATGTATTTGTTGTGTTGTCCGTGTCTGCATTGTCTCGTTTCCTTCTTGCCTCTGTAGGAAATGTAGTTTTCTTAGTCCTTAGGGTCATTGTTGCGGTGGACTTGTTGCTAAATGAACCAAACGTTGTTTTAGGTTCTATGATCAAAGTTTTGAAGTGAGAGGGTTTCTGGGACTTCACATTGGATTCAGAGCTGTTCTTTTGCTCAAAACTTTTAGTAACCTCTGAGATTTGATTTACCAAAGACTTGGTTGTTGCACTGACGGACACAGAAATTGCTAAATCTTCTCTGTTCTCTTTATCTGAGGCTTTCTGTGTTTTCGGAAAATTGGTTCCAGCTGACGTGTTGGTTTTAGGGATTTCATTTGGCATGGAGGCCGAGGTTATTCTGGATTCTGTGGTGATCTTGGATTCAGAAGTGCTCTGCTGATGGATCCTGCAGAGCTCAGAAGGGTCAGGATTCTCCTTGTATTTTCCACCCGAAGCATTGGATACGTCAATGTGGTTTGAAGCTGGGCTAATCTTCAGGCATCCATGATGCTCATTGGCAACCTGCTGATTGTTGGATGCGATCGATACTTCTGTAGGTTTCCTGTCTGTTGGAAGGCCTCTTGAAGGCTTGTTGGGTACACATGTGGTGTCATTTTGGGGTTTGGGATCTGAAGATGAGCCCGTTTTGGACAACTTTGAATTTAAGGATCCTTTAGGTGGAGTTGCAGTGCTGATGGCCGGACTGATTTCTATTAAAATTGTGGACGACTGCCTTGAAAGATCTGATGTAAGAGTCTTTAATGGGCTGGTAAACAAAGATGTGTTGTTTGTGGCTGGCTTAGGGCTTGAGGGTAAGCCTTTTGGACATTCAGAGGCCTTTTTTGGCTCTGTGTCCATTGAACAATTGCCCTGATGCTCTAAAGTCGTCAATGTCTCGCAGGGCTTGGTGACAGAAGGGGTAGTTGGGGTAGCGACTTTAGTGAAGCTTGTCTCTACTTGGTCACTGTTTGCTATTTTAGAAGTTGCAACTGTTGAAGAGCCTTCGGGGTATTCTGTAGTGGAAGACTTTCCCATTTTCTGTGTTAAGTGGGTGTCTGTACGATCAATGGTTGAATTCAAAGAGGCTTTTGGAGATGAAGTCCCATTTGGATGGTCAGTGGTTGAGCTTTCAGACAAGTTGGGCACTTTTGTGTTTGAGTTGTTCCAGCTCTTCCCAAACTCTTGACTTTGCTCCGAATTAGACGATCTCCAGATCTCCATCAGACTTTTCTCAGTCACATTTGGCACAATGCTGTCTGAGCAACTAGAATTCAGACTAGTGGAATCTCCATCTTTTGTATCTGTAGTTTTCAAATGTTCTTCCCTTGTCGCTTGAGAAGCAACTTTCCCTTGTTTAGGTTTAGGGACAACTGTGTTATTGTCCTTCAGGTGGGTTGCAGTCGCGGTTGTCTCCAAAAAATCGGAATTACGGGTTTTAGTTGATTTAGGAATCTCACGTTCCTTTCTCAGATCCACACCGGTGGCTTTTCCCGGTTTACTTTTCACGGCCACAGTCGTTTTTGCTGCATTGTCGATATTCTTGGCGCCAAATGTTTTGGATTGTTTGGATATCAAAGGTTCTGAGGTATTACGAACAGTTTTAGAGAGCTTCGAATGTTGCTTTCCTTTGGTTTTCTCCTTCTTCTCATCCTCCTTCCTCTCCCTTTCCTTGTTGACTTTCTCATTCACATCTTCAGCTCGTTTCTTGTCCTTGCTTCTCCGGTTCTTGTCATCCCCTTCGTTCCTTTCTCGTCTTGGAGTTTTGCTTATTTTGGGAAGGGT
>NC_041349.1:9327356-9354856 GCF_004354835.1 Perca flavescens
CAGACAGACAGAAAGACAGACATACACACACATAGACACAGACACAGAAACACACACACACACACACACAGACAGACAGACACACAGACAGACACACAGACAGACAGACATACACACACAGACACAGAAACACACACAGACAGACAGACAGACAGACAGACAGACAGACAGACAGACACACACACACACACACACACACAGACAGACATTAAAATCTTTATCAAAACACAACATTTACTAACATCTACTAGTTATTTCCAACAGCAACATACAGCCTGTGTACATTCATGATAACTTAACTATTTTATTCAACGTTTTTGACTTTTTCTCGACATTTGTCACTTTTTTTTTATGTCTTTGTTGCTTTTTTTAAACTCTGTTGTGGATTTTTTGTCACTTTTGATGCTTTCACCACTTTTTTTGTGACATTTTTCTCTTTTTTTCCAACTTTTTCTGGCCATCTGTATCAAAACACAGCATTCACTAACACATCCTCAGGTGCACACACACTAACACCTACTTTCCATACTTGGTGTCTCCCACCAGCAGTTCAGGTGCTCTGTACCAGCGAGTGGCCACGTAGTCGGTATAGACCCCCCCCTCGGCGGGCGACGTCATGGTCCGGGCGAAGCCAAAGTCACACATCTTAACTACGCCCCCCTGAGAGATAAGGATGTTCTCCGGTTTGATGTCACGGTGGATGATCTGAGGAGAAAAGAGATCAGAAAAATACAGGAAAATGTTTTAACCCTGGGAAAAATTCAACAACATTTTTGGAAAAAAGCCACAGAAAAAAGTTGGAAAAAAAACTCCCCAAAATTGGAAAAAAGCTCCAAAAACCTTGGGGAAAATTGACAAAAATTTTGGAAAAAAGCAACAGAAAAGTTGGAAAAAAACGACAAAAATGTTGGGGAAAAAACCCCACAGAAATATGACAAAAACGTTGGGAAAAAGCACCAAAAACGTTGGGGAAAACAGAAACAGAAAAGTTGGAAAAAAGGCAACAAAAATGTTGGCAACAAGTTGTCGTAAAAATAAGGTGATAAACGGTTTGCCAGATTGTAAGTCTACCCTAGAAAAGGGGGAAAGTAGCTGAACTTTCTGGAGGACTCAGAAGTAGTGACTATTTTGTTGAG
The DNA here is from genome assembly GCF_004354835.1 of Perca flavescens. Classification (NCBI taxonomy): domain Eukaryota; kingdom Metazoa; phylum Chordata; class Actinopteri; order Perciformes; family Percidae; genus Perca; species Perca flavescens. The sequence goes on from NC_041349.1 coordinate 9,328,493, forward strand.
TTTGATCTTTGTCACCTTGGTGTTGACTGGGGGAATCTTTGACGCTTGTTTGTTCCAATACCGATAAGCACAAAAAAATATCCGAGAGAGTAGGGTTAAAAATATATGTTCCTTTATTACAACAGATCCTTTATCTGGTACATGAATTATAAGGCAGACTGAATATTTTAGAGTGCAAAAGAAAGAGGAGCAGCAGATCGTGCAACAGTTTGCAACAAGGTCAAAAAGCTGTGTGCTCCCAGTCAGCCACACCTCGTCCTATTTAATGACTTTTAATCTGTGAATGGCACAAGAAAAACAGAGCAAACATTACTATAATGAATAAACACACGCGCACAGGTCTTTTTTTTTCCAGCGGCGCGCAACAAAGCGGAAACAGGAGCCTGAATGAGCCAAACAGCCAGCCACAAATAGTCTATAAACAAAACATCAGGCTGTCTTTGAGGTTTCACATGAACAACGGTTAAAGTTACTCACTATCGAAGAATACCATAATTCCTCCGTTCAATTAGACCTTAGCGACGCACCCCAAGTTTCCATCCTTAACAAACAGCCATGTATATCGGCTCTTCCAGTCTCTCCACTGCTGGCTGAACTAACGGGAGAGAGAGTAGCAAGAGGGGTTAGGATCATCTTAAGCCAGAGAGGACATTATTTCTTCAGCTTCTTCTTGCTTCTGTGCTAACAGGTCTTGCAACAGGTGAATTGGTCGTGCTATTAACGTTATCGCTACACAATTTCTTAGTAAAACCAAAATGAATTAAACTGCCTAGTTTTCTTTTTGCCATGGCTATATGATGCTTACTGCAAAATGGATTTCAAGGACTTTGCGCGCCGATTAATGGCCTCCAACGTTTATATTTTTTCTATGAATCTCTGAGTTAACATGTAGCCTACTAAACATGAGTTGAATTTGCACCGCAGCGCTGCCACGCCTTGATGCTCATAACAAGAATAGCATGTATAGTTATCTTTATTGAAGTGAATTAGGTTCAAATCGCCGACATGCATGAATGATATTTTTGCCGTTTTACACATAGGCTAATAATCCACGATGATCACATTACACAAAACTGAAATTGCACGTCAAAATGACCCATTGTCAATATTTTTAGAGACCCCCCAAAATTTCACAAATCACATTTTCAGGGGAGCCCATGTATTATTAAGGGGAGCCGAGCTCAAAAAATGTTAATCACATTAAAAAGAAAAGAGGTTTTCATTTCTGTGATTCAGCAACAATGTCAGGGAAATCGACAAAATGCTGAAAAAAATGACAAAAATGTTGAAAAAATCTACAAAATGTTGGGAAAAAAAATCTACAAAATGTCAAAAAAAAACTACAAAAATGTTGAAAAAAAATGACAAAAAAGTTGGAATAATTGATAAAATGTTGGAAAAAACGACAAATGTTGAAAAAAACCGACAAAAATGTTGGAAAAATTGACAAAATGTTGGGAAAAAAAATCTACAAAATGTCAGAAAAAACTACAAAAATGTTAAAAAAAATGAGTGGGGTGTTCATGTTGCCATTTGTATGTTGTTAAAAAAATTTTTTATCACATTAAAAAGAAAATACGGGTTTCATTTCTGTGATTCAGCAACAACGTCGGGGAAATCGACAAAATGTTGGAAAGAAATAAAAAAAATGTTGAGGAAATCGACAAAAATGTTGGAAAAATTGACAAATTGTTGTAAAAAAATTGACAAAATGTTGGAAAAATCGACAAAAATGTTGGAATAATTGACAAAATGTTGGAAAAACAACAAAGTTTAAAAAATTGACAAAATGTTGGAAAGAAATCGACAAAATGTTGGAAAAAAATCGACAAAATGTCAGTAAAAACGACAAAAATGTTGAAAAAAACGACAAAAATGTCGTCAAAAAGGAACAAGTTGTCGGAAAAATACCGTGTGGGGGTGTTCACATTGCCATGGGAACATGAACAGTTAATCCCATTAAAAAGAAAGGAGGCGTGTGATTGGTCCTCACGTGCTGCTGGTGGCAGAAGGCCGCGGCCCTCAGGATCTGGTACAGGTACTGCCGGCTGGTGTTCAGGTCCAGTCCACTCGGGTTTTGCTCCAAATCCTCCAGCAGCGTTCGCTCCACGAACTCAAACACCAGATACCAGCGCCGGCGCCGCTTCCACACCTCCAGAAGGTTCACCAGGTTGTCGTGGCGCAGTTGCTTGACGGTTAGAAAGATGAGAGCGGAGAACAAGCGTTATTTTAAAGCATCTTTGACTCCGTGTGCCTTGCACCACCTTGAGTGAACACTAGTGATGAAGCCTTGTGGAGATTTCTGGCTCTCAAACACTAAATGTAAAAAGAATTATGACAAAGGAAAGTCAGTCAGACACATTTTTGAGAATCAAGCATTATTGTCTTAATATTGGAGCAACCATCTGTTTTTCTTCTGTCCTGTTTCAAGATACTAATTAAGTTTGGATCAACGGAAGTATATTTCCAGGATAAAGCCGGCGCAGACGTCCTGCTTGTGTTGCCATTTTCAAAAATCCTCTTCGCTACGTGAAACAACAACAAACTTCGAGCTAGCAAGCTAACGTTACACGCTGAAAAGTATTAAGTTTTGAAGAAAATTTGGATGGTGCAACAAGGCAGGAAATTATTGTAAAGATTTACTAAGAATATGTTTAGGGAAGAAGCGACAAACGTGGGAAAAATGCGACAAAAACGTTGGAAAAATGAGAAAATGCAACAAAAACATCGAAAAATTCGACAAAAACGTTGGAAACATGAGAAACATACGACAAAAACGTCGGAAACATGAGAAAAATGCGACAAAAATGTGGGAAACGAGAAAAAATACGACAAAAACGTCGGAAACATGAGAGTATTACGTTTTGAAGAAAATTTGGATGGTGCAACAAGGCAGGAAATGATTGTAAAGATTTACAAAGAATATGTTTAGGGAAGAAGCGACAAACATGGGAAAAATGCGACAAAAACGTCGGAAACATGAGAAAATGCGACAAAAATGTGGGAAAAAAGCGACAAAAATGTCGGAAACATGAGAAAAATGTCGGAAAAATGCGACAAAAACATCGGAAACATGAGAAAAATGCGACAAAAACGTCGGAAAATGCGACAAAAACGTCAGAAACATGAGAAAAATGCGACAAAAACATCAGAAACATGAAAAAAATGCGACAAAAACGTCGGAAACACGAGAAAAATGCGACAAAAACATTGGAAACATGAGAAAAATTTGACAAAAACATTGGAAACATGAGAAAAATGTGGGATAAATGCGACAAAAACATCGGAAAATGCGACAAAAACGTCAGAAACATGAAAAAAATTCAACAAAAACGTCGGAAACATGAGGAAAATGCCACAAACGTCGTAAACATGAGAAAAATGCGCCAAAAACGTTGCAAACATGAAAAATGCGACAAAAACGTTAGCAACATGAGAAAAATGCTACAAAAACGACTGAAACATGAGAAAAATGTGACAAAAATGTGGGAATTTCCTGTCTAACTGGGAGGTTTTGGGACCGATTGGTGGGATTGCTGTAGACGAAGTCCACACAGAGATACACGGGTAAGAGCCAATGAGGTGTAACCGTGTATCAGCTCATTTAAAAAGCTCACGTTACTGTGCTGAGTCAACAGTTAACTTAATTTAATATTGTATGCAGCGTTGTCTTTTGTGGAGTGAAAATGTTCTCAAACAAGTTCCTTCCCCTATTTAGCAGAGCTACCGTCGCTGCGTCTGGAGTTTAGCGCTCTTTGTTTTAAAGAAATGCAAACAAACCAGAGCGGGTTTTATTCTCCTATCCCAGAATGCATCGGTGTTGTAGCCAGACCTTCCTCGACAGCGTTGTGGAGATAGAGCCGGCAATGTGAGAATACAAGATACCAGTGGTGTAGTCTACGTTACACGCAGTGAATCCACTAAGAAAGCTCCAGGATTTCCATATACCCTCTTAAAAATGCCCGATGAAACACAATGATGGATGGATGGATGAGTGGAAGGATGGAAGGATGAATGAATGATGGTGGATGGATGGATGGATGGACAGGTTTACCCGCAGCAGCTTGATCTCCCTCAGGGCGATCTTCTTCACCGTCTTGTCGTCGTCCGAGTCCACGAACTTCTTGATGGCGACGAGGCGGCCCGAGTCTCGGTGACGGCACTTGAGCACCGTGCCGTAGCTGCCCTCCCCGACCAGACCCAGAGACTCATAGCGCTCCATCAAACACTGCAGGGAGAGACATTTACAACGCAGCAGTTACAGCATCAACAATACATCTGTAGGGAGAACCTAACAGCATCAACAATACATCTGTAGGGAGAACCTAACAGCATCAACAATACATCTGTAAGGAGACCCTAACAGCATCAACAATACATCTGTAGGGAGACCCTAACAGCATCAACAATACATCTGTAAGGAGACCCTAACAGCATCAACAATACATCTGTAGGGAGACCCTAATAGCATCAACAATACATCTGTAAGGAGACCCTAACAGCATCAACAATACATCTGTAGGGAGACCCTAACAGCATCAACAATACATCTGTAGGGAGACCCTATTAACATCAACAATACATCTGTAAGGAGACCCTAACAGCATCAACAATACATCTGTAGGGAGACCCTAACAGCATCAACAATACATCTGTAAGGAGACCCTAACAGCATCAACAATACATCTGTAGGGAGACCCTAACAGCATCAACAATACATCTGTAAGGAGACCCTAACAGCATCAACAATACATCTGTAGGGAGACCCTAACAGCATCAACAATACATCTGTAGGGAGACCCTAACAGCATCAACAATACATCTGTAAGGAGACCCTAACAGCATCAACAATACATCTGTAGGGAGACCCTAACAGCATCAACAATACATCTGTAAGGAGACCCTAACAGCATCAACAATACATCTGTAAGGAGACCCTAACAGCATCAACAATACATCTGTAAGGAGACCCTAACAGCATCAACAATACATCTGTAGGGAGACCCTAACAGCATCAACAATACATCTGTAAGGAGAACCTAAAGGGACAGTGGAATTATGGAACATTGAAAAAGGGACAAAAAGTTTGGTAAAAAGTTGAGAAAAAAGTAACTAAAACGTAAGAAAAAAAACGTGTGAAAAAAGCACAACAAATGTGGGGAAAAAACGACAAAAACGTGTGAAAAAGCACAAAAAATGTGGGAAAAAATGACGAAAAACGTGTGAAAGAAGGGTAAGGAAGAAGGGACAAAATTGTTGAAAAAAAAACAGAAACATGGGGCAAGTTTTCCATCTTCCCACTGATGTCATCACCAAACTTTAAAGATGATGAGGTAACTGTTCACCGGTTTCAGGCTGTGAATGTGAAGTATCAACGTTAGCCACATAACGTTAGCAGCACGTTGTTAGCATCACTTTGCCAGCCTTGGATTGGTTTCTCACGAAGAAAATACATCTGTAAGGAGACCCTAACAGCATCCAAAATACATCTGTAGGGAGAAAGGGACAGTGGAATTATGGAACATTGAAAAAGAGACAAAAAGTTTGGTAAAAAGGGACACAAATATGAGAAAAAGGCGACAAAATTAGTGGAAAAAATCTGGGGAAAAGCACCAAAAATTTAGGAAAATAAAAAAAAATTGGAAAAAATCAACAAAATATGTGGGACACACGCACACACACAAATAGAGACAGAGACACACACAAACACACACACAATGAGAGACAGAGACACACGCAAACACACACACATAGCCTAAACACAGACACAAACACGAGAGACAGAGACACACACACACACACACACACACACACACACACACACACAAGAGACACACACACAAAGAGAGACAGAGACACACAAACACACACACACACATAACCTACACACACAGACAAACACGAGAGAGAGACACACACACACACACACACACAGACACACACAACGACAGACAGAGACACACACAACGACAGACAGAGACACACACAACGAGAGACAGAGACACACACACACAAAGAGAGACAGAGACACACACACATGCACACACAGACACACACACACACAACGAGAGAGAGACACACACACACACACACACACAAAGAGAGACACACACGCACACACACACAAACCTTGCAGGTGAGTTACTTAATCGGTTAAATCGTCGCGGTGAACTTCCGTTATCAACGTAAACACTGGAGTAACGTTTTGTCTGCGTGTGTGTGTGTCACCGGAGAGGACAACATGACTCTGCTACCTGTGTGTGTGTTTGTGTGTGTGTGTGTGTCACCCAACCTGTTGCCACGGTAACGCCTCCCACCACGCGCTCCACTCGCAGAGCGATCGTCACAGTGGAACCATTGACATAGGCCTATATATAAACTTACCGAGCCATTTGGTTTAAAACATACATAAATTAGGCCTATACTATCTGTACTATTATGTGCATTTGTTTTGAATGATTCCTGTTGAGTTATTTATAATAATAATATTTTTTAAAAGGCCAAGTTATTTAAATATTAGCCTACAGGTCACTTGAATGAAGTTAAAACACGTTAACGGACAATATATTAAAATCCTGACGTCACATTTCTACACTAAAGTGAGTAGGCTACATGTGTTGTAATAATCGTTACAACTCACAACAAATCCATTTATTAGGTAATTAGTTGTAATAATTCTTGTAATAACCCATATTTTTGCGTGCATGTAAGTGTCTTTGTGTGTCCGTGTGTGTGTCCTACAATATGTGTAGGCTAGTTGGGGGTCTCCGTCACTTTCAGTTAAGGGGTCCTTATTTTAAAAAACGTTGAAGAGCCCTGATCTAATACCTATACAATTACAAAATGCATATTTTGCAGCAATTTTTACAGTCAGAAATATCTGGTCTTGTCGCTTGCTAAAGAACAGATCTCCAGTTCGTGGTCTTGTGTGTCTTTTCTTAGTTTTATACATTTGAGTGCCTTTTTTTTAAATGTGCGTGACATGTAAGTTATGGTTCTAACAGTTGATAAATGGTTCTGTAATATAATATATTTTTATATAATGCTTTTGCCGGTTATGTTTACTTTTTCTGGGCAATAAAGACAGCTTTTTGTTAACAAAGAAAGGGTTTCTGAACATCAATGACATTCAAAACGGTGATAACTGAAACAGATATACAGTGTGTATAGAAATATGTATTGCCAACAGACCTAAGTATGTATGATGATGTAACCAAGTGGCGTCTCATTTCATAGGGGTATGTTTTCACCCCTAGCCCTTATACCCCTTGGTTTCGAGTGACAAGGGGCTTAGGGGTAAGATGAGAAATGAGATTCAGCCTAAACATGAGTGGATGGTTCCTCCTTTACGGAAGCTCTCTACCTCCACCTGCTGTCCTCTCTGCTGCCCAGCTGCAGCCTGCAGCCACTGGCCTTCAGAGCCACTAACAGAGACCGGTTAAAGCAGCACGAGAGTCGGACTAAACTTCTCTAAAGGGCCAATGAGAGTCACATCAAGGGCAACGGACAGGCTGAGTTTATTGACATGCTTTTATTTTAGAAAAAATATAAAATAAAAAACATACAGTACAGGCCAAAAGTTTGGACACACCTTCTCATTCAATGTGTTTCTTTATTTTCATGACTATTTACATTGTAGATTCTCACTGAAGGCATCAAAACTATGAATGAACACATATGGAATTATGTACTTAACAAAAAAGTGTGAAATAACTGAAAACATGAGGTTGTCACCTGAAATGGTTTTCACTTCACAGGTGTGCTTTGTCAGGGTTAATTAGTGGAATTTTTTCCCTTATTAATAAAAAAGCAAAGGGTGGCTACTTTGAAGAATCTAAAATATAAGACATGTTTTCAGTTATTTCACACTTTTTTGTTAAGTACATAATTCCATATGTCTTCATTCATAGTTTTGATGCCTTCAGTGAGAATCTACAATGTAAATAGTCATGAAAATAAAAAGGAAACGCATTGAATGAGAAAGTGTGTCCAAACTTTTGGCCTGTACTGTATATATATATTTGAGTCTTCGCACTTACAGATTGGTCGATATAAACCCCTAAAAAAGGTCGAAAAAAGCAGGGGGAAACGTGGTGAAAAAGGGCCAAAAGTGTCAAAAACTTCATAAAAAGAGCGACAAAAAACTAGATGGGACGAAATTTATTGTGAACCTAAACTGATCGTGCTGCGTAGCTCAAAATCTACACACACACACACCCCCCCACACACACACACCTACCTTTGCTAGATTGCTAAATTATACGATGGCTAAGAAACTTTTTGCTGACTTTTGTAGGGCTTTAAGTCGACCGAATTTTGAGTCAAAATGAGTGACAAAAAAAGCATCAAAACGTTGCAAAAACATGAAAAGTTCAAAAACTTGAAACCAGTGTTGGTCAAGTTACTTGGAAATAGTAATTAGTTACTGATTACTTCTCCAAGAAAGTAATCCAGTTACTTTACTGATTACTTATTTTCAAAAGTAATTAGTTACTGTACTAGTTACTTTACTAAGTTACTTTTCAAAAACATGCGTCGGAACGATTCAGAGTCAACAGTGGAAATTGGCAGAATGTCCTCGACAATATAGCCAGCGACGAGCTTCTCCAGTTCAGCGGCACTAAGTCCTGTCGCTTTTATTATCCATGTCGCTGTCTATTTTCACCTGTTTAGCAGGAGGGGGGCCCACGGAGGTTCGCCCGGTAGAGCTGGATGTAGCCGCAGCAGTCATGTCAGTTGGGGGTTCAGGTTTTTTTTCCAGTGAGTTTCACATTCCTGTGCCGGCTTGCTAGGTGCTTGCTCTGATTTGAAGTGGAATTTTTTGCTGTAGATAAAAGTTTTCTTCCCACGCAGAGTGTGCAGCGGACGCTGATGTTTTTGTCACCTTTAACCGAGTCAAACTCAAAGTAATGTCGGTACTTCCAAGCATTAAACGCTGCGTGGTCCTGCTCTCTCCCGCGCCCCATGTTGTCTCTTGTTCAACACTACACATGTCGGTGTTTACCACTGACGTCGCGGCGCTCATTCGTCATTGTCACTCACGAGACAGTCTCACGAAACAAAATCACGGTTAAGTAACGCAGTAACGCAGCCTGATTACGGGGAAGTAACAGTAATCTAATTACTGTTTTTGCAATTGTAATCCCTTACTATACTCGTTACTTGAAAAAAGTAATCGGATTACAGTAACGCGTTACTTCTAACGCGTTACTGCCCATCAGTGCTTGAAACACACACACACAGAGGCAGACACACACACACACACACACACACACACACACACACACACAGTGACAAAAAAGCATCAAACAGTTGCAAAAACAGACAAATAATGTCTAAAAAAGCTACAAAAAAGTTGGAAAAAGCTACAAAAATGACCAAAAAAAATCATCACGCAATAATACAGTCAAATATACTTGATTTTATATATATATATATATATACACACACACACTACCGGTCAAAAGTTTGGGGTCACTTAGAAATTTCCATTCCAGACAGAATACCAGCAGAGATCAGTTGTATTGTTTTTTTTAACCAGGGCAGCAGTTTTCAGATTACATTATGTGCTTACATAATTGCAAAATAGTTCTCAACTGTTGTAGAAAGAAGTGGCTGAAGAAACGCTTGAAATTCATGTTTTTTGGTCTAAACGTCATACTCAAATTAAAAGTGGTACAGCTCCCATATACTTTGACACTCAGGGGTGTGCCTGATATCATTGGAAAGGAAACATTCTCAAGTTTTTGTTACAAGTGTCAGGGCGATTCTAGGCCTTACTGACACAGAGTTACAGAGGCTAGAATGGAGATTTTTTATTTCTGTCCAAGTTATAAATCTGTAAAATTATTAAAATACACTGCTGTAAACACATCTGACAGGTGACAGACAACACAGCAGTAGCCACGTCTCAGCTTACTACAGAAAAAAATTCAGAAGCTAAAAGACTCAAAAATGGATTTTATATGAATTCTTTTCTACAAATATGTCTGTGCGTGATTTGAAAAGTGCAAATAAAAAAGCCAAAAAACTACAAAATACAACACTTCTCAAATACACAAACAAACCCACATCAAATCACCTTTCCAATGATATCAGGCACACCCCTGAGTGTCAAAGTATATGGGAGCTGTACCACTTTTAATTTGGGTATGACGTTTAGACCAAAAAGCATGAATTTCAAGTGTTTCTTCAGCCACTTCTTTCTACAACAGTCGAGAACCCTTTTGCAATTATGTAAGCAAATAATGTAATCTGAAAACTGCTGCCCTGGTTAAAAAAAACAATACAACTGATCTCAGCAGGTATTGTGTCTGGAATGGAAATTTCTAAGTGACCCCAAACTTTTGACCGGTAGTGTATATATATATATATATATATATATATATTACAGAACCATTTATCAACTATAACTTTTACATGTCACACACATAAAAAAAGGCACTCAAATGTATAAAACTAAAAAAGACACACAAGACCACGAACTGGAAATCGGTTCTTTAGCAAGCGATAAGACCAGATATTTCTGACTGTGTGTGTGTGTGTGTAAAAGCATGTCAGTGAAGTGTACATGTGTGGCCCCTGATGGGATTGTCATGTCCTGTGTGGCCCGGAGTGAAAATGAGTTTGACACCAAGGCGTCTGTGAAAAAAGGTTTTAATGAAAAATAGTTATTTACAATGTCAGCTTTCAGTCGGTGTACATACATGATAACAGTACAACAACACAACAGTTTGAAATCCAGCAATATAATACACGTGTGTGTGTGTGTGTTAATCCAAATTTTCTGCCAGTTTTCTGATTTCCTCCAGAAGCTCTGAGAAAGACGGTCGACCCTGAGGTTTCTACTCCGCCCGAGGAAAAGGAGAGAGGGGGAGGAGAAGAAGGTGAAGAAGAAGAACAGAGGGGTTTAAGGTGAAGGGGAGGAAGAAGAGGAGGATGACAATGAAGTGGTTAATAAGGAGGTGTGATCATCAAATCTTTCAAAAAAAAATCTTTAGATGTGGCTAAAAGCTTCAGAAATTATTACAAAAGTAGGAAAAGTTAGTTAGGGTTCGTACGCATTTTAACAAATACTTTTCCATGACTTTTCCATGATTTTCATAACTTTTTCTATGACTTTTCCATTACTTTTCCATTACTTTTTCATTACTTTTCCTTAGACTTTTTGGCAAATTTCCAAGACACATTCAATAAGAATATAAATCAGTGTTAAAGTTTACCCTCAGAGGTTTAACTATAAAATGAATGACAATGTCTGTGGTTCATAGTGGGATTCTTAACATCTCTCCCTGAATACAACGCTGAGGTTAAGACGACCTGAAAATACATTAATTAATCACATATTATTATGCTGTGTTAAAAATAATTCCATGACTTTTCCAAAACTTTCTGGGTCTTTTTATGTTTCCAAAACCTTTCCAGGCCTTTTGGGGTCTGAGTGACCGATGGGAACAACCGTCTCTGACATCATTGGTCCAGTGTTAAACCTCCTATTGACCCGTTTACAAAAGCTTTCTATATCAGAACTATGACAAAAGAAAGTTGAAGAAAGTGACAAATGTTGGAAAAAAAGCTACAAAAACGCAGGAAAAAATTAAATAAAAATCGACAAAAACATTTAATTTTTTTTTAAACCAAAGAAAGTGGAAAAAGTGACAAAAAAAACAGCAAAAACATCGTCAAAGGGGACAAAAAAAACTTGACTAAAACATAAAAAAACCCACCAAAAAGTGACACAGAAATTGGAATAAAATCGACAAAAACATCGAAGAAAAAGTGTAGTAAAAAAGAACAACTAAATGTTGAAATTTCGACCCAGAAAAACTCAAAGTTGCATCGACGGGAAGACAACACGAGGGTTAAGAGAGATCGCTGCAGTTGGCAGCGGAGAAACGAGCTACAATGTTCGTTAAGAGGTCGTCCAGCTTGTATTTACCTCCACAACAACAGTGCTCGTTTTACCGCTGACAGACTCAGATTAATATTCTAAGTTTCTGACAACATTATGGGATGGATTTCTAAGGAGGTAGACCTTCCTGTTAAAGAGTAAGATCCTTTTTTTAATCGTAAAAACATCCGCAATTTTGCATTCCCAAACTCACCAGACTCCATGTAAATAATCACTACTTTAAGCATCCTAAACCCACCAGACTCCATGTAAATAATCACTACTTTAAGCATTCTAAACCCATCAGACTCCATGTAAATAATCACTTCTTTAAGCATCCTAAACCCACCAGACTCCATGTAAATAATCACTAGTTTAAGCATCCTAAACCCACCAGACTCCATGTAAATAATCAGTCATATTAGCATCGTAAAAAACACTTCATTCAAAGTCGACAGAAACTAAATAAAACTATGAAAAGCTGTACTGGGACGTCTTTCCACTTTAACCAACCATCACAACTCTAGTTTTGGTGGAATAAACACACAGTTTACCGATTTACATGTGACAATATGTTTACTCTATACACGCTAAAAGTCTTGCTTTTTTAAATGGAGTCTGGTGGGTTTAGAGCTAGCGACTTCAGAGCTGTTTCTGGTTAAACAGAAAGGTCTCAAAAGAGGTTTTAAAGGTCGACCTCCTTAGAAATCCTTTCAATAATGTTATCAGACACTTAGAATATTAATCTGAGCCTGTCTGTCTATGAAGGTAAATACCAGCTTTTTAAATGACAGTAAATATCTATCTATGATCCTCAGTCTAGCTTTTAAAAGCAGAGTCCCTTGAAAGTTCGATCTGGTGAATTTTATGGATGGATATCGGATTGTTCGAATGAATATGGATTTTAATCTGAGAGTGTATTTTTCGGGGAGAGCCAGCGGTAGCCGTGGAGTACCTCGTGCCAGCAGCGGTACATGATGGCGTAGAGCGGCTGAGAGGCTCGGTGCGGCCGGTACAGCCGGACCCCTCTGGTGATGTCATTCACTACGTCCAAGTTGGAGTGGTTCTCAAACGGGGTCCGACCCTCAGAGTAGATCTCCCACATCACCACACCTACACACACACACACAGAGACACACACACACAGACAGAGACACACACACACACACACACACACACACACACACACACACACACACACAGAGACAGAGAGACACACACACACACACAAAGAGAAACAGAGACACACACACACAAAGAGAGAGAGACAAAGACACACACACACACACACACACACAGAGACACAGACACACACACACACACACACACACACAAAGAGACACACATACACACACACAGACAGACAGACCGACACACACACAGACAGATACACACAGAGAGGCAGACAAACAAAGACACACACACCCGATATAGACACAGACACACACACACACAGACACACACACACACACATTAATAACACCTCTAACTTGATAAGTCCAACAGTAATCATTAGATCTGATAGTTGTATAACAGGGGAGTGTGTGTGTGTGTGTCTATCTATCTGTGTGTGTGTGTGTGTCTATCTATCTATCTATCTATCTATCTATCTGTCTATCTGTGTGTGTGTGTGTGTGTGTGTGTGTGTGTGTTTCCTGTTCCGAAGGACCAGATGTCAGACTTGCTGCTGTATTTGCTGTAGTGGAGAACTTCAGGCGGAGACCACTTCACGGGGAACTTGGTTCCACTAGAGCTGGTGTACTGGTTGTCTAGAACATACCTACGAACAGGACGAGAGTCAGAACAGGACAACTGACACACACACACACACACACACACACACACACACACACACACACACAATACACCGTTCACAAGTCTTTAAAGGAATAGTTCCAACATTTTGTGGGAAAAAGGTTATCCGCTCCAGGCCACATTGAACATTGCAGCCAAAACGGAGGAATTGGAACTTCCGTACCCTTCCCACGATGCCCTCTGGCCAAAGAGACGCCTGTTAATCAGCTGATACGTTGTTTTGAGAGTCACGATCAAGAGCGTAACTTTGGGTTTAATTAACATGGGGGGCGGGGGGAGTTGAGCTCTCCAAAAACTTTGAAAAACGCAACAACATTGAAAACGCGTTCAAAAAAGGGTTCATTTATGTCTCCATGCGCCAAAGAGACAAAAACTTCGAAAAAAAAAACCTCAAAAAAGGTTAAAAAACAAAAAAAAAAATCCAGAAAGGCGACAAAAATGTGGTAAAAATTGTCAACTAAAAAAAATAGTCAAAAAAAGCAAAAAAATTGAAAACACGACAAAAACGTCCAAAAATGGGGCCCTTTGTCTCCGTGATGGCTTAATGCCGCAAAGAGACAAAAACGTTGAACAAAACCCACCAAAAACTGCGGAAAAAGTGAAAAAAACGTCAAACCCTCTCCACCCCTTCTCCAACAAAAAACCTCGAAAAAAGGAACTAAACGTCAGAAAAAAAGCTACAAAAACATTGAAACTGTTACAAAAACGTTCAAAAAAAGGGGTCCTTTTTGTTTCCATGATGAGCGCCAAAGAGACAAAAACTTTGGAAAATAACCCTAAAAAAAAAAATAGTCAAAAAACCCCCCCAGAAACGACCTAAACCGTAAAAAATTGTCACAACAAAAAGTTGAAAAAGCAAGAAAAACTTTGAAAGCCCGACAAAAACGTCCAAAAATAGGGCGCTCTATGTCTCCGTGAAGGCTTAATGCAGCAAAGACATAAAAACTTTGGAAAAAGCAACAAAAATTGCAGAAATAGCTAAAAAACGTTGAAAAGAGCCTCCAGAAAAGGCAAAAAAACTCGAAAAAAGGAACTAAACCTCAGAAGAAAAAAAGCTACAAAAACACTGAAAACTGAGACAAAAATGTCCTGAACAGCCAATGAGCGACTCTCTTTAGAAAGAAGGATCGAGGCTCCGCCCCCAGCGCTGGTCATCACGGTCTTATAAACACTTACATCCCAAATCATCATGTGGACAATCAGACGGCCGTACCTGGTCATCCCAAAGTCACAGACCTTCACCACGTTGTGTTCGTTGACCAGACAGTTCCTGGCTGCCTGAGAGACAAAGAACCACACACATTACACACACAGACACAGACACACACACACACACACACATATTACACACACAGACACACACACACACACACATTTACACACACACACACACACACACACACACACACACACACACACACATATTACACACACAGACACACACATTACACACACACACACACATATTACACACATCACACACACACACACACATTACACACATTACACACACACACACACATATTACACACACATTACACACACATATTACACACATTACACACACACACACACACACATATTACACACACATTACACACACACACACACACACACACACGTGCGCACACACACGCACGCACGCACACAGACACACACACACATTACACACACACGCGCGCACACACAGACACACACGCACACAGACACACACACATTACACACACGCGCGCGCGCACACAGACACACACGCACACACACACACAGACAAACACACAGACATACACACAAAAACATCATGTATACACACACACACACACACACACACACACACAAACATCACACACACACACACACACAAACATCACACACAGACAAACACACACACCCACAAACATTACACATCACACACACACAAACATCACATCACACACACATCATGTATACACACACACGCCCACACATAAACATCACACACACATCATGTATACACACACACACACGCACACACATAAACATCACACACACACACAGACAAACATCACACACAGACAAACACACACCCACAAACATTACACATCACACACACACATAAACATCACACACACATCATGTATACACACACACGCACACACAAACATCATGTATACACACACACGCACACACATAAACATCACACACACGCACACACATAAACATCACACACACACACACACACACACACACACACACACACACACACACACACACACACACACACACACACACACACAGATCCACTGCAGCACTTTGACCCGTAGCGGAGTATTCACACTCTGAGTTTGACTCCTGCTCAAAAACCGAAATTAGAAACTTAGACGCACCAACGATTGGCTACAGGAGAGAAGAAGTCCGTTCCCTGAGCCACTCGGACCACAATCAGTATACGACCAGACATTTTACATTTTGACCCTGAAAAAAAATAAAAGTTGTCGACGGGATGACAACACGAGGGTTTTTAAAAAAAAATAAAGAGATTTGAGGAATTTCAAAAAGCCAACATCAACATTTCAGCTTTAGCGATCAATTTACCTTCTTCACACAACGCTGTAGAAAGAATGTGGGCTTCAGTATACGGAAAAAGATCAGTTTGTTCTGAACATTTTGATGTTATATGCAAATACAGGGTTCATACGCATTTAACCAATACTTTTCCATTACTTTTTTTATGACTTTTCCATTACTTTTTTTATTACTTTTCCTATGACTTTTTTTTATGACTTTTCCATGACTTTTTTTTATGACTTTTCCTATGACTTTTTTTTATGACTTTTTGGCAAATTTCCATGACTGTGTTCCTGAAAATGTCAGTCGACATTATACAATCAGAATATAAATCAGAGTTAAAGTTTACCCTCAGAGGTTTAACTATAAAATGAATGATAATGTCTGTGGTTCATAGTGGGATTCTTAACATCGCTCCCTGAATACAACGCTGAGGTTAAGACGACCTGAAAATACATTTATTAATCACATATTATTATGCTGTGTTAAAAAAATATTTTTTTGATAACTCTGCAAACCCTTGGTGTTCTCTCAATGAGCTTCATGAGGTAGTAACCTGAAATGGTTTTACCTTCACAGGTGTGCCTTGTCAGGGTTAATTAGTGGAAGTTTTCTCTTATTAATAATAAAAAAGCAAAGGGTGGCTACTTTGAAAAATCTAAAATATAAGACATGTTTTCAGTTATTTCACACTTTTTTGTTAAGTACATAATTCCATATGTGTTCATTCATAGTTTTGATGCCTTCAGTGAGAATCTACAATGTAAATAGTCATGAAAATAAAAAGGAAACTCATTGAATGAGAAGGTGTCCAAACTTTTGGCCTGTACTGTATATGCAAATACCCTAAAAAAGGTCAATTTAGGCAGCTATGTGGAGATGGGCGTAGAGCTCTCACCAGGTCTCTGTGGATGAAGCTCTGTCCCTCCAGGTACGCCATCCCCTCGCAGACGTCCTGGCACATGGACAGCAGCCAGGCGTCCCTCAGGGCGCGGCTCCGCTGCCGCAGGAAGTTCAGCAGGCAGCCGTTCTCCATGAACTCGGCCACGATCAGCAGGGGGCGCTGCTGCAGGCACACGCCGTACAGCTGCACCAGTTTAGGGTGGCACAGCCTCCTGGTAGACAGAGACACACACATACACACACACACACACACACACAGAGACACACACACACAGAGACACACACACACACACAGACACACACACAGAGACACACACACACAGAGACACACACACAGAGACACACACACAGAGACACAAAAACACAGAGACACAAAAACACAGAGACACACACACACACACACACACACACACACACACACACACACACACACACACAGACACACACACACACACACACACACACACACACACAACGAGACACAACACACAGAGACACAACACACACAAAGAGACACAACACACAGAGAAACAGACACACACACACACACACAGGCACACACACAACACAGACACACACACAACACACACACACACACACACACACACACACACACACACACACACAGACACACACAACACACAGACACACACAGAGACACATACACACACAGAGACACAGACACACACAGAGACACAGGCACACACAGAGACACATACACACACACACAGAGACACACACGCACACACAGAGACACACAGAGACAGACGCACAGACAGACAGACACACACACACACACGCACACACAGAGACACACAAAGACACACAGAGACAGACGCACAGACAGACAGACACACACACACACACGCCCACACAGAGATACAGAAGATCAGAGAACTGCTGTATCATCATAATCATCACAGGGACGGAGATCTTTTGATACCATTTTCGAGACAGTTAAACGACCAGAGTCTTTATCGATACTGTTCTATTATTTGGTGGAAAAGACGAGACGACAAACTCTTAACCGGTTTGATTTCTTCGGTCATTATTTAACTATTCTGCCCTCGGTTTGATTCCTCTTCACTAGAGACCATATTTGTTTCATCTGCAATGACGGACCAGCCTTCCACTGGCTGACAAGACATAAACAAGCTTTTGATGGGTCAGAATGGTCTCCCAGAGCATCGCGGGAAAAGCAAAATGGCGGTTAGCCTCAAAGCTAGCGGCGATCATAGACAGTATATAAGAATGGACCAATAGATCCCGTGTCTCTGGACGGAGACCAGTGAAGGATATCAGAAGTCTCTTTCCCGGTGCTGTCTGAGCGTTACTGAGCAGCCTCCAACTGAGCTTGTAGACGTAGATGTGACGTGAGCAACGTGTCTGAAAGTTGTAAGTCTTCTGGTAGCTGTGCCGAGAGAAATCTCAATCATTCCCAATCTTACAGAGACGGAGAGTGTAGGTATATGTAAGGAGATAACATAAACACAGGCTAATTACTGATCACTAACATGCTAGTTAACATTAGTAATTAAACCTAAACAGCTCATGTAAGTCCAAACTGCCTGTGAGCTTCTCCTGTACTGTACGGTTATTCCTCTACTGTGCGACAGTAAGTCTCGTGGTTATGACACAATCGTTAGCCTATTTTTATAAAAACGTCTGCTACGGAGCCATAACGTGAGGTACAAGGTAATGGAGTCTTTTATACATTGTCGTGTTTCTTTAGAAATAAACAACGGACAAATAGAGTCTTTAAACGCTTCAGATGTGAAGTTATTCTCTGTCAAAGTGACGTCAGAATGAATGGGAGTCAATGGGATGCTAACGGGAGCTGATGGCTTTGTAGCATCAAAATGGCGCCATAAGAGGTTTGAGTTCTGAAGCGAAGCTTACCCCCCTTGGTGGCAATAAACGACTGAAAATTCATAAATTATGGACATATAAAGTGTATAAATCTTGGATGTAACAGTTTTGGATTTACTACACAGAGACCCCGCTGATTAAGGCCCACAGAGCGGTGCTCTCTGTAGCCGTTCCGACGAGGTTTTTGAAGGATTGATGGTGGGAGGGCTAACGTCAGTCTTTACTAGGATTCGGCTTCGGCCGAATATTGGGCTTTTTGAACCGAACCCTACGCTTGCACTCCGCTCGCTACGCTGGTCGCTGTAATGACGGCGCCGTTGATTAGGGGAAGGTGTTTACGTAGGCAGAGCATTTGACGCAGTAGGCTGTGAGAAAGTGGACAACTAGTGAGCAGAAAAAGTCGTTGTCTGAGGATGGGAGGAGGATTCGGTATTCGGTTTCAGCAGAATCTTAACCAGTGGATTCAGTATTTGGCCGAACCCCAAAAATCTGGATTCGGTGCCCCCCCTCCCTAGCCTCGTGAGACCGTCCTGATCTCGCGAGCTCCAGTTTTCCACTCGCAGATCAGTCTGGCATCTTGAGGAAGAGAAAATTTGGAGCAGTTAGCCAAACGACCGGGCCAATCAGTGTTGGTTTTGAGGCGGGTTTAGGTGGTGATAGACAGATGGTTTATCCAACAGCTAACCAGTATTATCAGCCAGCGTTAGCCCTAATTCTGTTAGCCTCTTGCTAATGCTTTTTTTCTCTTGGATCCTTCTTTTGGAATATGGACCGGGAACCTGAAATGGTGTCTTTTATTCCTAAATTCTCGTTACACAAACGGCAAATCTCCTTTACCGACATGTTGCTTGCATGCTGAGCTAACGAGCTATGCTTTGCCTGCAGCAGCAGCAGCGACGGGCTTGTGGTTGTATTTTCATACGCTTCATGGATCTGATTGGTTGATTTGGCCCGTCTATCACCAACATAGGTGATACACAGATGGTTCATCCAATCAGCTAACCAGTATTTCCGCCCCTTCCCAAAAGTTCTCCAACGGAAAGTTCCCAGATGGATATGCCGAGCAAATGCGAAGCAATCCATCTGGCGGAGTCAGGTTACCCCCTCCCTCACATCATGACTTTAGCCTCCTCGATGAAGTCCTCCTCGTACATGGCTCCCTCTCTGATGGCCTTGATGGCCACCCGGTGCTGAGCCCTCCACTTGCCGAGCCTCACCAGACCGAACTGGCCGCTGCCCAGCTCCTTCATGAACGTCAGCTCGCTGGGGTCGATCTCCCACTTCTCTGGACGGAGGGAACCCCAGGGAGAGAGGAGGAAGGAAAGAAGAGAGGCGGGAGAATGGACAGAAAAGAGGAAGAAAGAGAAAGAAAGTAAGGTCAATCGATACCAAATCAAAGCCCCTTTGTGACGGTTGCATTGTTTTCCCCTCAGCTTGTGGAAGACTTTTTTCCTGCCGTTGTAAGGTTTAGGTGCAGCACCCGAGCCGTTTTGGGCGGCACCTAAGTAGGGCTGAGCGATTCATCGTTTTCAAATCAAAATCGCGATTTAACAGAACGCGATTGGCTAATCGTGAAGACCGCCATTGATCGTATGTGAAACGTTCAGTTGAATGTTTGTTGTTTGACATCAAAACATTGGATTTAAAAAAAATTTGATTCCTCTTTTCATTATAATATTATATATTAATATATATTTCATAAGATAAATGCTGGAATAATGTTACATATAGGGTTGGGCATCGTTTGGATTTTAACGATTCTGATTCCAATTCCGATTCTGCCTTTCGATTCCGGTTCTCATCGATTATCGATTGCGATTCTCTGAGGGGTGGAGTTGAAATGGGTCACATGCTTATTTCACAAATAAGAGGAAAGTTTTATTTTGATTCAAAGGTGGGTTGCAGTTTGACGGGGGGTTTTTCAACGTAAAATAAAGCCACACTAGAGCACCGCTTACTGTGCTCCAAGGCTGCAACACTAGAAGCACCTGGCCGATACGAAAACCCAAACTTGCGCATGTTAAATTGGAAAGTGATGATCGGATTTGAAACCAAATCCTCCAAACGATTCCAATAAAGAAACGATTCCGATGAAATCGTAATTTTTGAAACGATTCCGATTAGGAATCGGTTCTAAATGCCCAACCCTAGTTACATACCACATACTGCTTACAGAAATGTCCTATTTTCAGTGGACCTTTCATTTATTTTGTATTACTTTATTTAGCACGATCCTAGAAGGTGCAATATGTAGCAACAACACACTGGATTTGTTTTCGGAATCTAAAGCGGGCATTTCTTTAAAAAGAATAAACTATAAACACAGATCAGTGTCACTTCTGCAATCATCTTACATTCATATCACCCAAATTATTTGTGCAGTGTGCATCATATGGATGGGTGCAGCGTCTCCAGCAACACAGAGCTGCCTATGTGGACACCTGTCTGTAAATAATGCCGGGAAAAAACTATCGGCGAACACAGCTGCCACGTATCGGCCGATGCCGATACATTTAAAAACGCAAATATCGGCCCAATATATCGGCCGGCCGATAAAATCGGTCTATCACTAGTTCACAGACCCAACATCTTGATGTAGGTGTGGCTTGTCAGGCTACACATCTGCAAGACAGTCAAATACACCACACGCATTTTCATACAATATTCATAGTTTTACACATGGTCAAAATAATGTAGTCACCTGTAGTGACTTTCAACAAAAACTAATGATGTAAATAAGCCACGAAGGGGCTGCACTTTGCTTCAGACTTGGTTTTCTGGGATAGAAATAGTCCTGTTGCGCTGTGTAAGTTTGGATTCGGTGATGCATTTAGTCGCAGTTCTGTAAACACCTTCTCCCTGGAAGCTCCACGAGTCAGAGGCAAAAACTAATGTTCTGACGTTTTCACCGGTTTATTAAAGCACTCAAAACAGAGCTGAGAAAACTCACGGATGGGGTAACTTTCAGTGCGTTATCATAGCAACGACTACGACTCACAGCGCCGACGGATTATTTCCGGTTCAAAAACCACTCCAGCCGAGTCTAGGTCGGTTAACCGGGATATTAAAACTCCCATTTTAACCGGGGTAAGGTGTTTACATAGCGTTTGAGAAATCGGGGTATTGCCTTAACCCGAATATAATGTTGTTGTTTTTAAACTGCATGTAAACGCACTGAATGTGTCACAGAAAACAGCGCTCTCTCACTCTCCCTCCTCAGTAATATCCAACCCTGGTAACAACAACAACAACAGAGATACATAAACAAGAAATGTACGCACGCTGTGTACAGGACACACAAATACATACATATATATTTTGACATTCATAATTCCCAACATGGCAGCCTCCATCTGTGAGGAGGAGTTAATACTTGTTGACAAATTCAATAATATACACTTGTATCTGCTATAGTAGATACAAATGTTACAAGTAAGCGTTATTTGCATTTACCTGAGCTGAATCCTGATGTGGCAGGTACACACCTTCCCATTGGCCCCACCGCATACCGCAGCCTGGTCACTAGACCTACACACACACACACACACACACACACACACACACACACACACACACACACACACACAGACACAGACACAGACCAGCGTTAATGTGTCTGTAGCTGTATCTGTGACTGTAGCGTGCACAAAGAGAGCGAGAGTGTGAACCTGCAGCGTTGTGTTCGTGGTAGCGTATGACGTCAGGTATGGAGCTGAAGGTGTGTTTCTCCGCCAAGAAAAACCCTCCGGTGTCACTTATTTTGATCTGGTAATGCCGGATATCCCCGTTAGAACTGCACATGAAAGAAAAAAAAAAACTAAAAATAAAGTTTACAGGTGAAGATTTCTTGTATATGTGAGTTTCTTCTGTGTGTTAATCTCAGCCAGTGTAATGATTTAGACCTTCAGGTTACAGGCTGTTTAAATCACCTTAATGTTTTGGTGTAGAGGGACACGGTGTAGACTCCCTGCTGACTGGACTCCCGCACCATGAAACCGCCCTCTTTGTCCTGGAAAACAGCCAGAAAAATTCACTCTCAATAAATATTCACTCTCAATAACTGGAAATATTCACTCTCAACAGGCAGAAATATTCACTCTCAACAGCGGGGAATATTCACTCTAATAGTCTTCGCTAGGGCTTCACCCATCGGTTTCTTTCACTATCCATGAATCCGTCCATTAAAAAGCTAAAACAGCTAAAAAGGTGATGTTTTTATATTGCTTGTTTTTGTTTGACTTTAAAAGTTCAAAAACACACAATACTCTGTTCATTATCACTTAAAGGAATACGCCACAGTTGGTTGAAATAGGGCTTATCACGGTCTCCCGTGACACTGAATGGAATCCTATGTTGCCGGTTAGCATGTTGTGAGTAAAAGTGAGCCAACAAAAAAAAAAAAAAACAACCTAATTACTTGCACTGAGACAAAAAATTCGTTGGCCCACCTATCTACAGCTAGGGGAGACCGTGATAAGAACTATTTCAACAAACGGTGGCGTATGCCTTTAAGAAAACGAAGAGCAGTGAATCATCACAATCGGAGGAGCTTGAAGAAGTAATTTTTGCTGAAAAATTTCTTCTGTGCAGGTGCGTTGGAAAAATCACATCACAACTTGGAAACAAAGGAACAAATCCTGCGCTCCTCTCTTGCATCACCGTTTATTTACAAAAAAAAATAAGATAAGGTAAGTTACCTCCTGCCTCAGCAGCTGCTCAGCTTCTGTCCTGGTGATGTTCTTGCAGTACCACCTGCAGCAAGGAAACGAAAACGCAATTCACATTTTTTATTACGTCAATGTTACTGCAGTTTGCAGTTTGATTACAAGACTAAAAATCACAATGAATGCTTTGCTTTACAGTGAGAAGAAGAGCTAGACAGAAGAGCTAGACATCCTCTGGTCGAAAAGAATGAATGCAGGTTTGGGTTGTCCACAGCGAGTGCAGTGCCACGTTCAAAACGTTCACGTTCGAGGGCCGAGGCTCCATTTTTTCCCCACCCGCTGAACTTTAGATAAACACCACGCCCACTTCTGTAAGAAGAGAGCCTCGGCTGGCTGTGCTCACACAGGTCCTGCGAGATATAGCCTCACGTTGCCAGACCATCCACGCGCTGTGAAGCGGAGGAGGGTCTGGCTAGTCCACCACACAGCATTGTGGGATGGGAAAAAAAAAAAAACGGGCTCTGGTTTATTGGCATTTCTTTAAGGTGAGACACTACAGGTGAAGAGGGCAACATTTTTAACTTACAGATATCACCGTGAAACTTTACCAGTTGATTACTCACATGAATATGAGAAAAAAAAAAAGTATTTCAAGTTTCTGTAATTTTAGGTTTGAATACGCTAATTAGGCGATATCTTATAAATATGTGCTAATTTGCATATATTTTGAAGTGACGAATCTGAGCATTGAAAAAAAAAAAAAAAAAAAAAACAAGGTTGAAATTTTTTTTTTTTCATTTTGTTGATATATTAAATTCAAAAAAACATTTACAAAAGGGATTATGAATATCTCCTGTTGTTACCCGGTAAATCTGAAAATCAGAAATCCACCAAATTTAAAATTCCAACACAAAAGAAAGGAAGAGGAAACGGAAAAGACGCGCATCAGGCGGAATTTCCTGCGGCACCGGAGCAATCCCGGCAGTGGAACGTCAAGGATATAGACTACGCGAGATATAACAGATACAGTAGCTTGAAACAAATTGCCACATGGGGCCCTGAACAGGCAGATTTTGAACAGCACCAATAAAGAAGGTTGAAAAAAAAAAAAACGACAGACGCTGCCTGTTCTTAACGGGCCCGTGGGTACGCGTGATCTGTGCTGCCTGCACGATCCGACACGCGCAAGATGTTCACGCGACGACACTGCGCGATCTGTTCCGCGTTTCATATTTTGGGGCGAACGTGAACTGAGCGTAGCGCATTAACGCCTGATGAACGTTACCGTGAACTCCTTCATCCTGGTGTCTGTGATCGCCACGCTTTCTCAGTTTAACTTTCGTCCAATAGGGCGCCAGATTTCTATAGAGCCTTCCAGGTGGAAAACCACGGCTAAAACACACCGTAAACAGGCCATCATAAGTAGCGGAAAAAAATCACCCAATCTGGCAACACCAGCCACCAGTGTCTCACCGCCGCATGGGTCATCACAACAGAAAGCAGCGTGGAGGCTTCGTATGATCATTTAAACCAGTTTTATGACGAGGTCGGTGAGGATGGAAAAATCTGACATTTCTGTGAAAACTTTGCCCGCTCTTCAGTCCCATCCAGCAAACCTGAAACTTGAACTGATTGGATATGAAGAGGAAATCTGACGCATAGGCTCAGTGTTAAAACTGATAAAATAATTGCTGTCTGTGGTTCTATATTTGGGCTGTGGCAATAACTTAGAAAAATAATAGCTCGCAGCAACACATGGGGAAAAAAAAGATTCATTTTTGGAACCATGAACTTGGTTCAAAATGTTGAAGTATGAACTATGAACTGAACTAGTTCATTTTAAAATTTGTGAACTGAACTTTGAACTAGTTCATGTAGAAAGTGAACACTGCCGACGGGGCCGATTGCTCGGCCTCCGGTATTGGGCCCTTGCGGCTTTTCTTTTTCCTGCTCATCCAAAAGAACTTCACACTTGACCACTGCGCCTCCTTTTGGGTCCTTGGCGATGCACCGGTCAAGCGTGAAGTCGATCGGATGAACGGTTCTCGAGACAAGCGAAGGACACACACACACGCACATATACAGACAGACATTAAAAAAAATATCCAACTGTGTTGTCAGACTCACGAGTTTGCCTCGATGTTGTTTTTCTCAGTCACGTAGTTGCTGGGGATGAAGCCCTTGTTCCTGAAAAACAAGTAGAAAGTCAACACGAACCATCTATAATCGGCAGACTCAACTTTTACATCATCGGACTTCTCTCCACAATCTAACCAATTTTTACTTGTGTGTGTGTTTTTTTTTGCTACCTATAGACCACTGCGCATCACCACAAGCCTGTAAACATAGACGCTTCAATGAATAAAGAAAATAAAGTACATACTGGCCATTTAAGTACAGTAGGCTACCAAAAATAGTGATAATATAACACATTGGACTAAATATGGCCCTGATACAGGCTCTATCTGAACTAAATATGGCCCTGATACAGGCTCTATCTGAACTAAATATGGCCCTGATACAGGCTCTATCTGAACTAAATATGGCCCTGATACAGGCTCTATCTGAACTAAATATGGCCCTGATGCAGGCTCTATCTGAACTAAATATGGCCCTGATACAGGCTCTATCTGAACTAAATATGGCCCTGATACAGGCTCTATCTGAACTAAATATGGC
>NC_041349.1:9359856-9372356 GCF_004354835.1 Perca flavescens
GCATTTAACCAATACTTTTCCATGACTTTTTCCATGACTTTTTCCATGACTTTTCCCATGACTTTTCCCATGACTTTTTCCATGAATTTTTCATGACGTTTCGCCAAATTTCCATGACTATGTGTTCCTGAAAATGTCGGTCGACATTATACAATCAGAATATAAATCAGAGTTAAAGTTTACCCTCAGAGGTTTAACTATAAAATGAATGACAATGTCTGTGGTTCATAGTGGGATTCTTAATATTGCTCCCCGAATACAACGCTGAGGTTAAGACGACCTGAAAATACATTTAGTAATCACATATTATTATGTTGTGTTAAAAATAATTCCACGACTTTTCCAAAACTTTCTGGGTCTTTTTAGGTTTTCAAAACCTTTCCAGGCCTGGAATTTTCATTTTTCAAATTCCATAACTTTTCCAGGTTTTTTCAAAACGTATGAACCCTGATAAGTTGATTGACAGGGAAATCGATCAATCGCTGGGTGTGCAAACTTGACTCAAACTGCCTGCCTGCCTGCCTGCCTGCCTGCCTGCCTGCCTGCCTGCCTGCCTGTCTGTCTGTCTGTCTGTCTGTCTGTCTGTCTGTCTGTCTGTCTGTCTGTCTGTCTGTCTGTCTGTCTGACTCTCTCACGGTTGTTTCGGTTGAACAGTTGTTGTGGTTTTGAGTAGGAGGTCTTTCTCAGGAAGTAGAGTTTCCTTTTCTACAGAACTAACACTCGTTCGTTCTCTCTTTGTCGGCAAGCATACAGTGTGTGTGCGCGTGTGTCTGTGTGTGTGCGTGGGTCTGTGTGTGTGCGTGGGTCGCTTTCTGAGCGTTTGTTTTAAATATGTGAGTGCGTGTGTGTCTGTGTGTGTGTGTGTGCGTGCGTCTGTGTGTGCGTGCGTGTGTGTGGGTCGCTTTCTGAGTGTTTGTTTTAAATATGTGTGTGTGTGTATGTGCATGCATGGATAACATTTTGAGCGTTTGGGCATAGGCGGAGTTTGACATTCGAGCCAGGGGGGGCAAAAAAATAAATATAGGTTTATTTTTTTAAGCAGATTTGAATTTACATTGTAACAATTTAAAACCTCGAGCTTAATTTAGTTAAAAAAAGAAGTCCATAACACATATAATTCTTGAGCGACAGGGCAGGCACAGACACAGCCGCTCTGCTGCTGCGCAGGCTGCACGCTTCTCTGTTCACAACGCTGCCTGTTCTGCTTAACGTGAAAAAGGTTAACGTGGTTTAATGTACCTCAACAACGATCACTAAATGTATCATGGCCATATCTTATGCCTGTCAAAAGAACTTGACAGGCTATGGCGAGGAAAAAGCTTGTACCTAAACAATGATCAATGATTACCAAATGTATCTCATATTGCTCCTCATAACCACTGAAAACTGTCAAAAAAATCTAACCAGAAATGTGGTGATGATTGATCGTTGTTTAGGTATATTAAACCACGTTAAGCTTTTTCATGTTAGGACTTATAAAGCCCATGAGAACCGTTGGGAGTCAACCAACAGCTGCTCCGCTGCCCCGCTGAAAATGTGAAGCAGAAACGCTAAATGTCAGATAACGTCCATAATAATTGGACTTTGGGTTCTATTTTTTGACAGTTTTCCGTGGTTATGAGGAGCAATATTAGAGAGAAATTTGGTGATCATTGATCATCGTTTACGTACATTAAACCTGACCTGCGCGAAAGAGAAAAAAACGTATGCGTCATTGTACCCAGCACTTCTGGAAATGTACCTCCGGATGCGTCTCTGTCCCCAGCACATTTCAAACCAAACTGACGCCCGTGGGCACGGCTGTGTTGGAGCACAATAGACAGATGGTGGCAGAATGCCCCGACACTTAAATTCAACTAACATGTAGCTAGGTTAACAGTGAACAATCAGTGTTGGACCTCCAGTCTGTTGAAATGCCTCTCCAAACGCAGAAACCAAGCGCAATCGCACCATAAAACGTTAAGAAAAAAGATCAGTATTTTGCCGTAATCCAATGACATGAAAACAAGTCATCCACAGCGATCAGTAGATTCACAAACAGAGTCACGGTGTATCCAGCAAGGCCTATACAAGCGTCCCATTCACCAGTCAGCTCCAAACAGGTGAACGAGGTGAACTTCGCCGTTTAAATAAAAGTGGAATAAAAAGTATCAAAGTCCAAATCTACACAAAACGCTCATTCAATTAGTAAGCTGACAGCAAATTTATATACATGGCATTTAGGCAACCTTTATTGTAACGTTGGCACGGTAAGATGTCCCGACTAGTGCAACAAATTATTGTTTTTTGCGTCGACAATGGTCTCAGGTGAGAGGCAGAGCCCTGAAAAAATATTATTTTTACCAAAGCAGTATATGAAATCAGATGCATTACTTATCCCCATTTAGTTGTTTTGTGTTTTTAAAGTATTTATAAAATATCTGGTTATGTCAGAAGTAATTATTCCACTCATTTTTGAAACAATGCAATTACCCGTTTCAGCTACCAGGGGGGGCAGTGCTCCCCCTGGCCCCCCCCCCGCAAACTCCACGCATGCGTTTGGGTTAAATATGTGTATGTGTGCGTGCACGTGTGTCTGTCTGTGTGCGAGTCGCTTTCTGAGCGTTTGTTTTTTCAATATGTGCGTACGTGTCCGTGTGCGTGCATGGATCACTTTTTGAGCGTTTGGGTTAAATGTGCGTGTGTGTGCGTGCAGCATGTCACCCCGTTTCTCTTGATGTGTGAGTTTGAAGACGAACACACGAACACAACCTGCGGACCGATGCTCGTCGTGTGATGTTCTGCCAAAATAAACGCGCTCTCTTTCTCTCTCTGATGTCTTTCGATGGCTACGATCTTTCGTCCACAGGCTGATTGAAAACTTAAGATTAGTTTTTGATTTTTTTTTGGGATGAAATGGGGACAAAGCGACGTCGCATTTCTGAACATTTCATGAGAGAATCAAGAGGATTTGAATGGTTGTTGAACTTGGGGTGAGATTTACTTCCACAGGTGGAGTTACGTTGAGCAGTCAAGTACAATTTTGAGCTACTTTATTTCATATACTGTATTTCCATTTTATACAACGTTAAACTTCTACTCCGCTCCATTGTGTCTGACAGCTATAGCTACTATATGATGCATTGTTCTTATCAGGTCTTATTTTCTTAAGAAAAACACCCAACCCGTTTTCAATGCAAACGTATATCTTTTTTTAAATAAACCTTTTTAATCTTATTCTGTTTTGTTTCGAGACAAACATCTAAATAAAAAAAAAAAAAAAAAAACGTGAATTTAAATCGACTAGTACAGTGCGAACAGAAAAGCTGGGAGGAGAACGGAAACCGCAAACGTAAAAGATATATGCAACGTCGACGGTTATTAATACGTCATATTACAACGTATTTTTTGGACTTTTTTTGTATGTAAAAGGGAGTGTAAATTACATTATGCTCCCTTATTACAAATTACAGTGCAGTGCAATATTTGTTAAGAACACAACATGGCTTTCACACCTGCAAATAAAGTAGTGCAGCTTGGGCCGCATTTTTCTGTCCGAGCCCGGCCCGAATTAAGATATTTATGTCCAAGCCCGACCCAGTTAAAATCTTGTTTTCTTTTCGCTGGTACCCCCTTTTCCCCACCATGGCAGAGCTGGTGCTGGTTCGGAGCCAGAGCCTGTAGTTTCAAAATCGGTTCTTTGCTTTTTCAACCACCAAAAGCACCAGCTCCGAACCGGTAAAAGTGGTTCTTAAGTAGCACCAAATCATCGCTGGGCCTAGAAGTAACAACCGCTTACTGCGGCTGGGGGGGTTGGAGGGGGGGGTGGTTACCGTAACCAGGGTGGGAAATTAGCTCCCGCCACCAGCCAATGGCGGGTACTTTTTCAAAGTGGCGGGGTGACTTTGCCTTGTATACCAGCCACAGTGGCGGGTGGATTGTAAAACATTCCTTGTAACGGATTGGACAAGCTTTAGTCAAAGAATGCTGTTGCTAAGTAACAATGCACAATGCTCATAGGAGTCGCGTTACGTTACTACTGATGAATCCCCAACATTTCCAGATTTTGCAGTTTCATAATTAAAAACATTCAAATTCCAAAATATCTTTATTGTGAAGAACTTACAGGAAATGAAACCGTTCACAGCCGGGGCTTTGACTGCGCATTTTCCGTCAACTCCAGACTTTTGTCGAGTAGTTTTCAGCGCTAGTCCGTTGACACCAGTTCAAATCTTGTTTTCTTTTCTCTGGTACCCCATTTTTTCCACCGAGGCAGAGCTGGTGCTGGTTCGGAGCCAGAGCCTATAGTTTTTAAAATCGGTTCTTTGCTTTTTCGACCACCAAAAGCACCAGCTCCGAACCGGTAAAAGTGGTTCTTAAGTAGCACCAAATCATCGCTGGGCCAAGAAGTAACAACTGCTTACGTCAGTGGCTGGGGGGGCGGAGTTACCGTGACCGACAAGACAAACAGAAACTTGTGACCAAGAGCCTGGGTCTGTCCGAGGTTTCTTCCCAAGAGAGAGTTTTTCCTCGCCACTGTCCCACTGCTTGCTTTTGAGGGAATTACTGTAATTGTTGGAATTGTTGGGGCTTTGTAAATTATAGAGTGTGGTCTAGACCTATTCTATCTGTAAAGTGTCTCGAGATAACCTATGTTATGATTTGATACTATAAATAAAATTGAATTGAAACCGCCAGTTTTGAATTAGCAGATAAACCTGATGGACGCGATTTAAACAACAACAACAACAACAACAACAACAACAGCAGTGGTCAGAGGAAGAAACAAGCTGCTTTTTTGCACTATAAAAGGCGAGCCGCGCGAACACGTTGGACGCGGGCGAGTTTGGACGCCGATGTCGGTCCGCAAAACCACGAACATCGATAGCAAAGCAACGTCCGCCATTGTCGATGGTGGGTTTGTGTTTGCCGCCGCCTACAGCGCTAACGTTGCTGGGAAAGATGAGACGTACGTCTACAGTGACGTAAGACCTGGCTCTGTGCCGGCTCTTTAGCTCTATGGGAAAGCTAACCGGTTCTTTTGGAGGCTCGTCAGTGGAAACCAACTTCCGAACCGGCTCTAGCTCTGAACCAGCACCTTGTCCTTGTGGTGGAAAAGGGGGTAGTGACGTTAGACCTGGCTCTGTGCGGCTCTTTAGCTCTATGGGAGAGCTAACCGGTTCTTTGGAGGCTCGTCAGTGGAAACCAACTTCCGAACCGGCTCTAGCTCTGAACCAGCACCTTGTCCTTGTGGTGGAAAAGGGGGTAGTGACGTTAGACCTGGCTCTGTGCCGGCTCTTTAGCTCTATGGGAAAGCTAACCGGTTCTTTTGGAGGCTCGTCAGTGGAAACCAACTTCCGAACCTGCTCTAGCGCTGAACCAGCACCTTGTCCTTGTGGTGGAAAAGGGGGTAGTGACGTTAGACCTGGCTCTGTGCCGGCTCTTTAGCTCTGTGGGAAAGCTAACCCGGTTCTTTTGGAGGCTCGTCAGTGGAAACCAACTTCCGAACGGCTCTAGCTCTGAACCAGCACCTTGTCCTTGTGGTGGAAAAGGGGGTAGTGACGTTAGACCTGGCTCTGTGCCGGCTCTTTAGCTCTATGGGAAAGCTAACCGGTTCTTTTGGAGGCTCGTCAGTGGAAACCAACTTCCGAACCGGCTCTAGCTCTGAACCAGCACCTTGTCCTTGTGGTGGAAAAGGGGGTAGTGACGTTAGACCTGGCTCTGTGCCGGCTCTTTAGCTCTATGGGAGAGCTAACCCGGTTCTTTGGAGGCTCGTCAGTGGAAACCAACTTCCGAACCGGCTCTAGCTCTGAACCAGCACCTTGTCCTTGTGGTGGAAAAGGGGGTAGTGACGTTAGACCTGGCTCTGTGCCGGCTCTTTAGCTCTATGGGAAAGCTAACCGGTTCTTTTGGAGGCTCGTCAGTGGAAACCAACTTCCGAACCGGCTCTAGCTCTGAACCAGCACCTCGTCCTTGTGGTGGAAAAGGGGGTAACACTAATGACCCGTGTACGGTTGTTTGTGTGGAAAGCCCTTCAAGCTTTGATTAAGCAACTGTAGGAGGGCATTCGGAGACGTCAACAGATGAGCACATCAGCGCACACGTGGGCAACGAGCGCACCTTAACCCTTTAAGCGCCAAAGTCGCAAAATTGCGACAGGACGCGGTACTGAATCAAACAGCTGTTTTCTCCGAATAGAGTGTTGTGTATATGTAATTCATACTCCCCTCCACTAGTTGGCAGACATCCTGTACTGAGACCTTAGCTCAGAAATACGTCATGCTTCAATGCAAAATGTTCGAGGAAATCCCATCCAAACGTAACTTTTTTTTGTCAAAAGCGACTAGCGACTTTTTCTGGTGTTATTGGAGACTTTTGAGGTGTTTGGAGACTCGTGAAAGCACGTATCGCTCTACAATTACTGTGCTCAACGAGCAGCGGGTGCTGCCGTGAGCCCCCCACCCCCAAAAAAAACCTAACTTAAAAAAAACGCCTACTGTTTACATGAGTTTTGTGGTGTAGTAATAGTTCTAGTTCACGACTTTTTTTTTTTTTTTTTTTTTTTTTTCAAACATTTCAGATAAGTTAAAATAAATTTAAAAAGAAAGCATTTGAATGATGCATTTGCCAATACATTTGCCAATTATTTTAAAATAAAAAATAATGCAGCAGAGTTTGTTTTTATGGACCAATTCTGAAACCTGAGGAATAAAAGCTGCCCCAGATTTCTGAAAGAATGGCCACAACAGAGTACAACCAGACCTAAAAAGGATTGTGGATAACAAAGACTGTCAGGTTTCCCACTGAGTCAATCTAAGTAAGAAAAAAAAACCTATGAAAACTGCTATGTATTATGACTTTCATTAGATCTGGAAGTCACGGTTGCTGTTATAATGTGGACGACTGGACGTGCATGTGTTGTGTGGCTTTTTGCTATGGTGCGTATTTTTTTGTGGCTCTTTATGCTGAACTGGTTGGCCACCCCTGTGATATGTGGACAACATAACAAATGGATGGGGGAGGGGGGAAATCTGATGAAATAGGTTCAACTCTCTTTCAAAATATCAGGTATTTCATGGAAATTACATGGCCGCCACCATATGATGTCATAATATGCAAATTAGATGGGAAAATGTACTCCCTAGAAAACGTTAGGTCATTCTCAATATTTGTTTCATTTACACTTACACTGTCTCTATCACAAACCATTTTCAAGCCAGAGACTTCTGAAATGTAGGTGTCAAAACCTAGTATTTTTAAAAATAAAACCTGGCGCCTAAAGGGTTAACACAGGCGCGCACAAGAGGCCCGGTCAACAAACGGGCCCACTGGCTACCTACAGTATATAATAAGCGGTTTTAAATGTAAAATGTTCAATGCCTTTATCGCGCTGATGTGACCGAGCCCGATCCGAACCTGAATGGCATTTCTAAATATCTGTCCGAACCCGGCACGGCCCGTTGGGATCGGTGGCCCGTCGGGATCGGTGGCCCGTTGGGTACCGCTGGGTCCCGTCGGGCTCGATTCGGGTATCCGTCCTCTAGTGTAACGTGCGGACTAGGCCTTCAATCTGTGTCTGGTTAACCTTCCCTTTGCGGCTGCGCCAGAAACAGAACTGAAACTTCTCTCTCAGCTGCTCAACGTTTCGATGAACTCGGCAGATCAGAGGTGTTATTTTTGCAGCTTTAGGCCTCAGTTTCCAGACACACACACACACACACACACACACACACAAAAAAATGTAGACAGTTTTGAAGAGTTATATATATATATATATGAGTGTGTGTCTTGTGTGTGTGTGTGTCTTTGTGGGTGTGTGTGTATATCTGTGTATGTGTGTGTGTGTTTGTCTTTGTGTGTGTGTGTGTCTTCGTGGGTGTGTGTGTATATCTGTGTATGTGTCTGTGTGTGTGTTTGTCTTTGTCTTTGTGTGTGTGTCTGTGTGTGTGTATATATCTGTGTATGTGTCTGTGTGTGTGTTTGTCTGTGTGTGTGTGTCTGTGCGTTTATAAAATGTCAGAAAATGGTGAAAAATGAGGATCAGTGTTCCCCCAAAAAGCCACAGACGACGTCCTCAAATGTCTTTTTCTTGTCCCCAACTCAAAGATATTCAGTTTACTGTCACAGAGGAGAGAAGAAACTAGAACAATATTCACATTTAACAAAGCTGACATCACAGAAGTTGTACTTTTTATTCATAAAAATAGGACTCAAACCGATTAATCTATCGAAACAGTTGCTGATTGATTTAATAGTCGACAACTGATGGGACTCGTCGTTGAAATCGACCAAAAACTGTCTTTTAAAAAAAAGAAATATATATATTACATGATCTTGGAGGTTTCAAAACGCACCGAAAGGGACTTTCAGTTTCAGATTTGTCGGCTGGTTTCAGGTTCTGTGGATGTTTTTGTGAAAAGAAGTTCATACCGTCGACATTTTGGGGACGAGGATCTGAACTAGCGGACGCCCCTTTACGTTTTCATACATCTTTTATCTTTTGTTACACTTACACTGAACAAAATACTGACAGTTTCAGTAGACTAGCGTTCGTCTCACTCTGCTTATTTTGCCATAAATTCACGGTGCGTGTTTTGCGCACGTTCTTCTTTTACGGTTTGTAGTTTTATTTTCCTTCTTTTCGCAGCGGTACGGAGCTGAAATATAACTCAGTCTTTAACATCGTTTGTTAAATCCTGCTGCTGCTGCTTCCAACATTTCTCCTCAAAGTGGCTCCAGTCAGATCAAGTTGAATTATTACGCGTTTAATCTGCAGAGATTGTAGGTAAAAAAGAAAGTACTTACTTGACTGAATCATGATCGACCGTCTTTGCGTCTCTTCGTCTTCCTTGTCAGCTCTTCCTCCCTCCCTCCTTCTAGTTCTATCTCTTCTTCAGATCAGGTTTTTAAGGGCCAGCGTTGATTTCTCCGCCATCAGTGTGCATCGCGGGGGCTGATGTGATGCCACACAGGTCGGAAACCTTGCAGTGTGTGAGCAACAGAGACCTAAAGAGAGCAAGAGCGAGAGAGAGAGAGAGAGAGAGGTGGGTGGAGGAAGTCGAGAAGGTGACAAAGAAGAGAGGACTAAAGACAGAAGAGCGTTGGAGAAACAAGAAGATAGAGATATTATTTCATGTCTGTCTTTGTCGGCTTCAGCCACACCGATAAAGTTTAATTAAAAAAAAACATATCTTACATGTGCAGCGTCTACAGACAGACAGACAGAAAGAGAGAAAGACAGAGAGAGAGACACACACACAGAGAGAGAGAGAGAGAGAGAGAGAGAGAGAGAGAGAGAGAGAGAGAGAGAGAGAGAGAGAGACACACACACACACACACACACACACACACACACACACACACACACACACACACACACAGAGACACACACAAAGAGATAGAGAGACAGAGAGAAGATATAGAGCAGTGGAGAGAGGAAATGAAAGAATGACGTGAATGAAACCACAAAGCATCCGTCTCTCTCTCACACACACACACACACACACACACACACACACACAAGAGTTAGTGACTCCCTAAACGTTGCCACCAAATTCAGCGCTAGTCAATAAAAGAAAATACTGAGATATTTCACGAGGTGAGTAAAAGATTTTGGACCCGTTGGTGGCGCTAGAGGGGAAGTCAAGGATCCCCAAAAATCTGTGAGAGTCGTCCTCACGGCTCCACGGACACTGGTGTCAAATTTCACGGAAATCCATCGAATAGTTGTTGAGATATTTGACTCAAAAACCACAAATGTCAACCTCATGGTGGCACCAGAGGGAAAGTGTTCATGGAACTTCATGGAAAACCTGTCTAGTAGTAGTTGAGATATTTTAAAAAGATCCGATGTGTGGGAATTTCTCCACGTCTAGCGTTGAGATCGTATATCGCAGTCAACTCTCTCGCACCACGCAGTTCAAAGTACGTATTACAGCTACGGTAGCCTTTAGGCTTCAAAAAGCCGGTCTCTTGCTCTTTGCAATATCGTGATCTTAGAATGAGCTTAAAAAAAGTTCTATCTCCGTTTAGGGTAGTTCTGAGATATTGAACATCAAAGTTTTTACATCCCAGCTATTTTGTGAGATGGGACCTTTTTATTTTATTAATAACTAACTAAGAAAATATTTTTTTACAAAAATAACACCACACAGGCATTAATAAACACCTAAGGGATCAGATTATGTCAAAAACTCAATTTCGGCCAAAAGTGGAGATAGAACCTTATAATTCTAAGCTCACGATATCCATTTTCTTTTATCTGGGCAAAGAAGAAGAAGTAGTCTCCTGTTCCTGAAATTTTGGATTTTGAATACATGTGGTCCTCCATGTTTTCCTTCTTCAAACTTGCCACCGCGGCCGGGAAGCTACGATACCCGTTAGCAGCATTAGCAGCCTTAGCAGCAGCTGTGAGTTCATCATGTGACAGCGAAAACGCGAAAGGCGAAGCAGTATGTCCTGTATGTCCCTTACCGGCTACCGTATTTCAAGATCGAGCATGAATATGGAGCATCTACCACCAAGGGGGGTAAGCTTCGCTTCAGAACTCGAACCTCCTATGGCGCCATTTTGATGCTACAACAATATCACCTCACCGTTAGCATCCCATTGACTCCCATTCATTTTGACGTCACTTTGACAGCGAATAACTTTACACCTGAAGCGTTTAAAGACTATTTGTCCATTGTTTATTTCTAAAGAAACACAACAATGTATAAAAGGCTCCATTACCTTGTAGCTCACGTTATGGCTCCGTAGCTGACGCTTTTATAAAAATAGGCTAACGATTGTGTCATAACCACGAGACTTACTGTCACACAGTAGAGGAATTACCGTATAGTACAGGAGAAGCTCACAGGCAGTTTGGACTTACATGAGCTGTTTAGGTTTAATTACTAATGTTAACTAGCATGTTAGTGATCAGTAATTAGCCTGTGTTTATGTTATCTCCTTACATATACCTACACTCTCCGTCTCTGTAAGATTGGGAATGATTGAGATTTCTCTCGGCACAGCTACCAGAAGACTTACAACTTTCAGACACGTTGCTCACGTCACATCTACGTCTACAAGCTCAGTTGGAGGCTGCTCAGTAAAGCAAGAGATCACCGGAAAAGAGACTTCTAATATCCTTCACTGGTCTCCGTCCAGAGACACGGGATCTGTTGGGGAAGTCGTACAGGGATCTTTGATTGTCTTCATGTGTATCAGATTGCCTGTAAGAGCTGTAGCGTCATAATATAGCCAAGTGCGTGTGTGCGGTCACTCTGAAGATGCATATAAGCCCAGTGTTTCCTCTATGTTGATTGGCAAGTGGCGGTCCGCCACGGTTAGATTTCTCCCGCCACGGTATCAGCAAAAAGCCGTCTGTTATGGAGTCGCAGAATAGCGCGGACACGCGCTTCACAACGCGAGTGGGCGTGCATGCCACTCGGAGAAAAGGGAAAAAGAAAAAAAAGAGACAGGCTGTCCGGAGGACCCGGTTGAGATGGCATGTGTGGATCCTTGAGAACTGTAAGTCCTATAGCCTAACTTAACTTAACGGATGAGCACATCAGCGCGTACGGGGCAACAAGCTCACATTAATAAGCTGTTAAAATGTTCGATGTGTTTAACCTCTCCTGGTCGCTTCGTTTCCGACCGTGGTCAGACTCGTTACCTCCAGGGCCGACATTATAACATGACTAACCACTAACTCTGCTCAGGTTACATCTACAACACGTCTGCTTCCTCTTTCTCTAGCTCTCTTCTGCCCACTTACCACCTTAATGCCCACACTTGTTACTCGAGACCACTAGTTACGTTTCTCTGACAGAGACTAGGATTATTACTAAGCAACCAAGATGCATCTTCAACCGCGCAAAAGATTAAAAACAAAACCGCGAAAATGGCCACAAAGTAGGTACACGTGTTTTATATTTTCTTTGCCTTTTGTGTAATGCATATAGCCTAAAAACAATTTTAAATGAAAATACTAGGGCTGCCACCTCTTAGTCGATTAGTCGACTAATCAGTCGTTTTGGTCTTAGTCGACTAAGATTTCTTTAGTCGATTAGTCATTTTTTATGCTTATTCATGCTTAATTACTTATTTCCAAGAAACTTCTGAGCACATTTATGGTAAACACAAGATTTAAAAGTGGTGCTTTTGCAGGATTAATTGTGGAGAAACTCAGTTTTACAGAAATTCTTAGTCGACTAATCGATTAGTTGATTTAATTGACGCAGCTGTGCACTTTGAGAGGTGGTTAAGACTAGAAAAGCACGATATAAATGTAGTATAAATAAGTAATTAAGCATGAATAAGCATAAAAAATGACTAATCGACTAAAGAAATCTTAGTCGACTAAGACCAAAACGACCGATTAGTCGACTAATCGACTAAGAGGTGGCAGCCCTATCGTCAACTACCTTTTTTTCCATGACTAAGACGAGACGATGACGAGACTGCGCCAATGTCCAAAAACGCTG
Source organism: Perca flavescens (assembly GCF_004354835.1). Taxonomy (NCBI): domain Eukaryota; kingdom Metazoa; phylum Chordata; class Actinopteri; order Perciformes; family Percidae; genus Perca; species Perca flavescens. The sequence continues at coordinate 9,372,306 of NC_041349.1, forward strand.
ACTAAGACTAAATTAACATGCTTTATTGTTGACAAAAAAAGACGAGACTAA
>NC_041349.1:9374856-9387356 GCF_004354835.1 Perca flavescens
CTTTTTTTAAATTACTGCGGCTGCGCAGATTGTGAGGATATGGCTACAAAACAGCGGTCAGCAAAGTTGCACCGCAGGAGAAGGAAACACCTTACGTTAGTGCGTTTATAAGTATCATAAAACATGATATAACTCTACAATAACGTAGTATAGGAAGCCTTTGTTTGTCTGTTTAGATAAATATGTATTGTAACGTTACCACCTAAGTTAATGAAGTTAAACCACCTGTGAGCAGGTGCTTTTCTTCTGCTGCATTCAAGTGCTGTCGGAACACACGGACGGCACGTTAAAAGTGTAGGAAAATCAGTAATCAGCTCTTTTCACTTACTTAAAAGTAGCAATACCACAGTGTAGAAATACAAGATGTGAAAAGTATGTCACACGTGTGCAAGTTGAAGTCACTGTGGTGACAATCAAGCAAATCACAAGTCAAGTAATAGGTACAGTTTACAGTAATGTTAGCTAGGTTAAAATTAACTTTCTAGCTAACATTTAACCCATTATATATATATATATCCTCATCCTCCTTTTCTTATTTTTGGCACCTCCAACTATGTCCTTTTAAGTTGAACTTGGATTGAAAAACAAACAAACAATAAACATATATAAGGATTTTTTCAAGCATGCTAACAGCTAGCTAGCTAGCTAGCCGGGCCAGGTTTATAAATTCCAAGCTAAGCATAAAGTATTGTTTTGTAGCCTATGTTTAGCTGTATATAACAAATTAGTTATCTAATAAGGTAACGTTAACCATTTACCCCCTAATAAAAGGTTACTTTGGCAGAGTAACTTTCTTGTTTTCACCTCTGCTCAAACAGCTTAACCGTTAGCTTACTTAACGGTTAACTAGCTAGCTAGCTAGCTATATACAAGGATAGCTAGCTGGACGACTCCAGCCGTTACAAAGACACATACCGGCATAGATATAGAACGATAGACCAACGGTTAGCTAGCTTAACCGTTAGCTAACTGGGTGAGTCCAGCAGTTAAAACCGTTAAAACACATTTACGTAACGTCAACGTCACCTTTCTGTTGTGGCTTTTGTAGTAACGGATAAAGTCAGATGTTGTCGTGTCAGTGGTTTTTGAGCTGCAGCCCAGGCACAAGGCTGTTCTCTTCTCACTACGGTCATCGACTACATCGTCCTTCAAGTAATATGTTGTTATTTTTGGCATAACTCTCTCCATGATGGCTTCCTCCTGCGTTCGTTGGCCTCTCTACTGTCAGGTGCCAGTGCCTCTGGAAGGTTGCCAGGTGGAATGCTCGGTAGAAGGTTGCCAGGTTACCGAGCATTCCACGAAAACTCACCCATTCATGTTTCAAAAACAAAACGTAACTTCCCAGTATCTTGAAAAAAACAAATAAATTTGTAGTAACACTATTTATTTATTTTTATTTAACCTTCCTGTTGTCCTCGGGTCAAATTAGGCCAACAATCTATATCAGAAATGTGGTTTCTTTCAACCAAATTGACAAAAAAAAAAAGGAAGAAAACGTGGATGGTTCCCTACAACGCTCTTCACAAGTGAAATAAATGATCAGTTCACTACTTTCATTGTATTTTGGTGATTTTATTCCAATTTATAGCATTTTTAAAGAAAAAAAACTGATAGGAGAATGTTGAAAAAAAGAAGTGAAAAACATGTCGGAAAAAGCTTCAAAACGGTAAAAAAAAACAAACAAACATTGGAAAAAGTGATTGAAAAAAAGAAAACGGGAGGGAAAAAATGACCAGAACATTTTCAAATTTTGACCCAGAAAGAGAGAAAGTTGCATGGTCGACATGGAAGACAACACAAGGGTTAAATACATTTTATTGTTTCTTTGGATTATTATTTTGAGTACGTGTCTGAAATGTTGTATATTTGAATTTTTTTTTTTTATTCTTAACTTTGTATTTCATTAATAGGAAGTCAAGACCTTTCGATTTATCCGTTTCAAGTTTAAGTCAAGTCTCGAATACCAAGTCAAAGTCGAGTAGGTTATCAATGTGAGCCAAGCAAGTCTCAAATCCTCAAACTTCGAGTCCGACTCGAGTCAAGTCGTGCGACCCGAGTTCCCCTAATCTGTCTTGTACTTTAGCTAAAAAATCAAAACAATGAACTAAAAGACTCCATAAAGCTGATAGGAGTTAGATTCTGTGAAAAAATTTTTAACTGCAGGTTTTCCCCCCCCCATCTCAGCTCCAGCCCGCTGCATTCTGACGACATCAACCAATGGGCTGCTGAGGGTGTGGGCGGGGCCACGATGAGTGCCGAGCTGCTATTGGAGGAGAAACTCATCAAGCGTTCGCAGCAGAAGAGGCGGACGTCGCCGCTGAACTACAAGGAGAGGCTGTTTGTCCTCACCAAGAGCCGGCTGACATACTACGATGGAAAAGCAGAGGTCACTTTTATTAAGTTTTACGTTTCAGTTCCCGCTTAAACTAAAACGAAACTGCAGACAAAGTCTGCGTCACCAAAGGGCGTAACTTGGGGTTCAACATTGGAGGGCTTGAGATCTACACTTTAGAGCAGAATTGAAAGATTGAACAGTAAACACTTCATTTACTGGATGAAGGTGAATGTTTCTCCATCATTTTGTGCCTTTTCTGCATCACATTATGGTGAAAATGTCTTTTATTAAGTGACTTTTTCTTTTGTTTAATTTTCAGTTTTGATTATTGGGGGGTTGTAACTCCTCCATCCCCCTTGTAAATTGCGCCTATTGCGTCACCTCTCAGTGTGTAGTTGATTTCTTATTTCAATACAGTCCCTCCCGAAAAACGCGATTATGCGATCGCATAATTCAACGCATAATCAGCCAAAGTCTGCATATTTATTTTTTTCAAATACGTCACATTTTCGGCGCATTATTTGCCGATTTCCGCGTAAAATATGCAGGGCTTGAATGATTTCATAATCCCTGCATTTTCGTTGCAAAAAAGTCCCATAATATATCCAACAATGTTCAACCCCAGAGAAACCCAGGTTCTGCAACGAACGATTATTTTCATTGACGATTAATCTGTCGATTATTTTATATTAGTTGTTTGCTTTCTCAAATGTCAGAAAATGGTGAAAAATGTGGATCAGTTTTTCCCAAAAAAGCCCCAAGACGACGTCCTCAAATGTCTTGTTCAGTCCTTCCAGAAAAACGTGATTATGCGATCGCATAATTCTACGCATAATCAGCCAAATGCGCTGCACTTTCGCCTCATAAATTGCAGATTTCCGCGCAAAATATGTGAGACATGCATGATGTTTCGTTACAAAACAGTCCCATAATATATCTTAGCAGAAAGTTGAAAAATGTTGCGTTTACTTCACACAAGAGCAGTCATTTTCCCCTGTTGCCATGGGAACGTTATGAAGTGACGTAATTATGTGACGTGAACATCATCGAAAAGCAGGATGTTGGGGGGGAATCACTTTTTTTTTTCTCTTGTTCATGAAACCGCAGTTTTTGCAAGTTCCCGCAATTTCATCGCATAAAATTGCATAAATATCATATAGCATATTCCATCGCATTTTTTTAAGAAAACGTGCCGCAATAATCAAGGATTTTTGCCACGCAACAATCACAAAAAAAACTCTGCATTTATCTGGAAGGACTGGACAATAGTAGCAAAAGTGAATGAAAAACCTGCTGTTGTTTTTCCATCAACAGAAGAAGTTCAGGAGAGGCTCGATCGAGCTGAGCCGCATCCGATGTGCCGAGATCGTGAAGAACTTCGGAGAAATCATCCCCTGCCAGAACAAATACCCCTTTCAGGTACGAACAGTACCGGTTCTAGACCATTTCATATAAAAGCAGTCAAGCTGGGGCCACATTCGATTTCAGAGGTAACAAATATATTAAGCGTTAAGTGTTACCTTTTATAGGTTTGGTATCTACAAAAGACTAACGATACCCATATCAAAGAAACCAACAACAATATAACATTAAAGATTACTCTTTCAATGTTAACCTACATTTTATTCTTCAGTGCATGTGGATTATATCTAGCCTCGTGAGACCATCCTGAGCTCCAGTTTTCCAGTCTGGCATCTTGAGATAGAGAAAATTTGGACCGACCAATCAGCGTTGGTTTTGAGGCAGGTTTAGGTGGTGATAGACAGATGGTTTATCCAATCAGCTAACCAGTATTTTCGCCCCTTCCCAAAAGTTCTCCAACGGTACGTTCCCAGATGGATATGCCGAGCCAGGTTAGATCATATCCCCCGTTTGGGGGTAAAGATGGGAGAAGGAGTGCGATTGTTGACGTAAATTGCGCCAGCAGTTTGACAGACACTTATATTATTATAATACAAAATAATTATCCTTGACAAGTGGAAGTCACACCTAATCTAAAAATGTGTGTCTCTTGGGTGTGTGCTACTTTGTGGAATGTTTTTTTTAGCTGTTGGTTTAGTTTCAGTCAGAAGTTACTTAGCTGAGGCCTACAACTTTGTTTGTTAAAGTCATAATGCCTGGCAAAGATTGTGTGGTTCTGTATCATTGTTACTGACACAAAAAAACAAACACACAAGGCATCTTTAAACTGTAATATGCCACAAATACAGTACACAATCTGTGCTGCGCAAGATGATAATCCTCTTGTAGGGATTTAAAACACTGCACGATCTGTTCCACGTTTCCGGTCGTAGTTGTAGCGGTCTGGTCTGCCGTTAGCCTACACCGGAAAGCTAACGTTAGTTTAGCTAACAACTAATTTGACTAACCGCTAGCTGAGACACAGCATGTAAAAGACCCTCAAACCTGAAAATAACGGTTAAAATATATAACAGCTGTTACGTCAGTTCTACTTTACTTGTGCTCATTTAAAATACAATCACTCAATACTTGTCTTTATTGTTATTACTGTAAAGTTTTAATGTAGCTGTAGCCTGCTTTTCCCCAGTGTTTAGTTTGACTTAACGTTATTTTAGACTGAATCAAGCTGTCAGCTAGCGGTTAGCCGAATTAGCTGTTAGCTAAACTAGCGTTATTTCAATTTAACATTATATTAACGTTTTAAAGTACTTAAATATATAATAAGTAAACCCTAATTCACCTAACACACAACTAGCGATCAGGGTGCAGTGAATGGTTAAAGGTCCCGTGGCATGAAAATGTCACTTCATGGAGGTTTTTTAACATTAATATGAGTTCCCCCAGCCTGCCTATGGTCCCCCAGTGGCTAGAAATGGTGATAGGTGTAAACCGAGCCCTGGGTATCCTGATCTGCCTTTGAGAAAATGAAAGCTCAGATGGACCAATCAGGAATCTTCTCCTTATGAGGTCATAAGGAGCAAGGTTACCTCCCCTTTCTCTGCTTTGTCCGCCCAGAGAATTTGGCTCACCCATGAGAAAGTGACAGAGGGAAGATATTTCAGTGGACTGAAATGAGGAACCGAAATTTGCGTTCTAATCCAGTGTTTCCTAACCAGTTTGTGTTTGTGTTTGTGTGCAGGTGGTGTACGATGCCAACACTCTCTACGTGTTCGCTCCGAGTCACAACAGCAGAAGTCTCTGGGTCCAGAGCCTCAAAGAGGGTCAGTCTCTCTTCTATTCTACTCTTGTTATATCTGTTGTGAAATGTTTGTTTAAAGCACTTGAATAAGAAAGTCCTTTTGTTAAGTTTAAAAAAAGTCTAAAGGAAATGGTAAATTATAGTGTGATTAAAAGGCACTATTTACATTATTTACAGTACTTGATTTACAGCTGATATTTACACATAACCATTTGTTTAACTGTTGAGTGTCAAGTTTGACCCATTTTCAAAGTTTTCATATCAGAAATATGGGTTTTCTTTTAACCAAAATGGGCAAAAATAACATGGATGCATGGATGGATCTTTGCACGTGAAATTAATGATTACTTTTATTGAATTTTGGGTGTTTTATTAAATTTTATAAACATGTTTTAAAACAGTATTGTGACTAAACCTTGACATAATCCAGTCTGTGATTCACTCAACATCCTTTGATCTTAACTATTAGTCAAAATAAATCATAATTTCTGCCTTTTTAAATCAGAAATGTAGGTATAATATCATATATATTAGGTTTATTGACCATGAATTTCAAAATAAAACGTTGAAAAAGTGACAAAAGCATAAAAAGAGCCAAAAACGCTGGGAAAACGCACCAAAAATTCAAATTCACTTTTGACCTAAATGGACAACAAGTTCATGGTTGACTGGAAGACAACACAAGGGTTAACAGTAATTTAGTTTTACTGCAAACCGTCACAGGAAGTGCTTTTATTTGGAAGTAGCCTACACAGAAGTTGTCTGTTGTGCACTCTTGCTAACTTACTGAGATGAACGTGAGACGCTAGATGCAAAACATGTCTGTCAAGCTTAAGTTGCACACTTTCTTGCGTGTAAAACTGCAACATATTGAACAGTAAATGGTCACGTTAGAAGACGAGCGTTTTTTTTTGGTAGTCATTCGAAGCCATTCCACTACAACATCGATTGAAACAGCAGAGCAGCGTGTACAGATGTAGAGTGATAGATCACATTCAGTATATAGTTTGAGCCGTTGCATAAAGATGTTTTCACACTTTCAAACCACAGTTTCCAGCAGTGCCCCCCGTTTCCTCTCCCGCTGTGTTTATGTACGTGACGTTTCACCTGAGACAAGGAGGTCGTGCAGATGAAACGAGGTCAGGTGCCGCTTTTAAAAGGGATAGTTTGGACCAGGGTTCATAATTAAGGTTTTCGTCCACCAGCCAAATGGTTAGCGCATTTTTAAATTTTCCCATCCACGCAATAGATTACCATTGGGGTTTTTTTGGCTAGGGAGTGAAGCAAATCTACCAGCCACTTACATATTTTACCAGCATTTGGCTGGTAGATGGTGCTAATTTTGAACCCTGGTTTGGACGTTTTGAAATAAAATTCAGTACAACTGTTTGACTCCAAAAACACAACTTTTGAAGCTCAGATCTTGGACACGAACTTGTAACTTTCTGCTCTTAGGGCCCTATCTTGCACCCGGTGCAGCGCAAAGTCTGAAGTCCGAAAGTGTCTTTGCTAGTTTAAGACCGACGCAGTTGTCAATTTCCCGTCCAGCGCCCGCGTCATTTAAATAGCAAATGCACCTGCGCCCATCTTTGCACCCATGGGCGTGCTGGTCTTACAGGGAGGTGTGTTCAGGTGCATTCTGGGCGTGCTGGTCTTATAGGGAGATGTGTTCAGGTGCATTCTGGGCGTGTTGCTATCTTGAGGCAGCGGGAAGGGATCACACCATTGACCAACAAAAACCTGGTCTAAAGTCAATAACGCAGCATTTCATTGTTATTTTAACAGCAAATTTGTAAAATGCTCCTAGGCTCGTGCACAGCACTCACACTAAGCTTGTTACACACACACACACGCACAGCAGCACACGGTGCAAATCCTCCATCATAACAGCAATGCTCCAAGGTCCTAACGCGCCTGGCTTTTAAAGTTAATGGGAGATGATCACTAAGTACAACCCTTTAGACCCAGGTGCCCGGGCACACAGACCCTTATTTTCAGCCGTCAAATTAGCGAAAAAGTGGATTTGGACACGCCCTAAACGCACCTGTGCCCATGGGCGTCAGTTTGGTTTGAAATGTGCTGGGGACAGAGACGCATTTGGAAGTGCATTTCCAGAAGTGCTGGGTACAATGATATTCATGTTTTTTTTCTCTTTTGCGCAGGTCATGTTTTGAAAGACGCTGTCCTGTAGATTACTAATGTAAATTATTAAAAATGTATTCAAAAATGTGGTGATGTCTGACACGTTTTATGAAGAAGAAGCCTTAAGTTTTCAACCGTTAGACAGGCATTCTACAACGCTTAACGTGGTTTAATGCAGGGTGCAAACTACGCAAGCATCAAGGCGTGGCGGCGCTGAGGTGCAAATTCAACTCATGTTCAGGACATGTTAATTTAAAGATTCGCAGAAAAAATATAAACATTGGAGGCCATTAATCGGCACGCAAAGTCCTTGTATTTCCATTCTGCAGTAAGCGTCATATAGCCATGGTAAAAAGAAAACAAGGCAGTTTAATTAATTTCGGTTTTACTAAGAAATTATGTAGCGATGACGTTAATAGTACGACTGAGTCACCTGCTGCAAGCCCCACCTCCAACCGGGGTGACAACTCAAGAATAAGCTGAAGAAATAATGTCCTCTGGCTGAAGATGCTCCTAATCCCTCTTGTTCCTCTCTCTCCCGTTAAATTGAAAAAGTCCTATTATTATTATAGACGATATCTGATACGCGTTTCTGCTTCATTAGAGCCTATAAGGAAAAAGCTTAACGTGGTTGAATGTAGCAGGACTACCTAAACAACAATCAATGATCACCAAATTTCTCTCTTATATTGCTCATCATAACCACTGAAAACTGTCAAAAAATCTAACCGAAAGTCCTTTTATTATGGACGTTATCTGACATTAAGCGTTTCTGCTTCACATTTTCGGCAGGGCGGCGGAGCGGCTGTGGGTTGACTCCCCACGGTTCTCATATGTCCTATAAGGTCCGCAGCAGAGCGGCTGTGTCTTTGCCTGTCCTGTGGGGGGGGGGGATAGAGCTTTTTGTGGATTTGTTGGTATCTGTCGATCACGAATTATAGGCCTGTGTGTTATGAACTTTATTTTTTTAACTAAATTGAGTTTGAGGTTTTAAAAACAAAAAGGCGGGTACAAAATGACTCATGACGAAATGTGGTGGGGACACGTACCCACCGTACCCACCGTCCCCACCGTCCCCACCGAAATCGACGCCTATGCCTGTGCCATGCGCTTAGATTGTTAAAATAGGGCCTTAAGTCTGTTTCCATTTCACTTCACTACACAAACTTTTCCACCCTGAGCCAAGCATAAAAACGTTCAGGTTTCAAATTCTATGAACCACGAGCTCAGAATCTCTGACTTAAGTTGACAGTTCGGATGATTTGCAGTGTGGTTGTCTGAGCGACTTCTCCGTAGTCAGTGCGTTAGCTACAGTAGATGTTTGGAGAGTTTGGAGGCAGGCAAGGCGTACCGACACAGAAGCTAAGCAATGTGCTGCTGTGGACTGGGGGCAGCAGCAAAACACATTTTAGACACCTAAAAACATCTTTATCAGTTGAAGTTCACGCTATATTTTGGATATTTTCAGCGCTTCACCTCGCTGTCAGACAGCCCTTTACGACAGAGAACCGTAGCGACTATCTCTGCTCTCTTCAAAGCCACCAGACTCCAACAAACAGATTGAGGCAGCGGGGGACCCAAACGTTAAAAAGTTCAAATTAAACAATGGGGCCTACTACGTAACTTATAAAAACCTGGGTCACCATTGGTTACACAATTGCAGTTGTGTCACACTACACCTTTATGCAAAATGAGGATTCAGAAGGGTCCAAAATGTAATTTGACCATAAAACTCAATTCATGTCAACAATACCCACTGCTTCCGAGTCATAACTCTGGCAAATCTAAACACAGAGACATGATACATGTATTTTTAGATTCTGTGTGACTTACACTTCCTGTGAGTCATTATCTTTGATGACCGCAGTGGATAACTGTCTATAAAGTTGCTTAGGAAATCATATCTCCTTATAGCTGCAGAATCGTCACGTTTTTAAGTTTTCTTCAGCATCAAAGTAATCCAGTGATAGTTTTCTGTACATTAAAGGGTACGCTGCAAACAGAAGCTATTAGTTCATTCGGCATGCTTTTCATGGTGCAAATTTGTCAAAATATAAAACATATAAATATAAAAAAATTCGGATTATAGCTCACGCATAACTCACTGAATCCATAGCATTTACATCCCTCAAATCATAATGGAAACACCTTAAATTAAGCTTTCATAGTGTCTTTTTAACTCATATAACAGCTCTTGTAATGTCATTTTCGGACGCATCTGACAGCTGTTTTACAACGACATGCCTACAGTGTGTTTCTGCTGCCCCCAAGTTACCAAAAATCTATTAATGCAACTTTAAAGACATTTGGGAAAAGAGAAAACTCTCCAAACTCAGTTTTTGTATATATATTTATTCATAGAGCTCTATTTTATAACCCTGTTTTTTTTTTTTTTTTTTGCTGAATGACAATAAAAGGAATCTTGAATCTAAACTCTTTACATTCATGTACTAAAGTGATTAAGTATAAGTTTTATAACCTTATATTCCAACTTTGAGCCGCACAAAGGAAGATTTGTTTAAAGTGCCGATATTATGCTCATTTACAGGTTCATAACTGTATTTAGAGGTTGTACCAGAATAGGTTTACATGGTTTAATTTTCAAAAAAACACCATATTTTTGTTGTACTGCACATTGCTGCAGCTCCTCTTTTCACCCTGTGTGTTGAGCTCTCTGTTTTAGCTACAGAGTGAGACATCTCACTTCTGTTCCATCTTTGTTGGGAGTCGCACATGTGCAGTACCTAGGTAAGGACTACTAGCCAGTCAGAAGCAGAGTATGAGGGCGTGCCCTGACAGTACCTAGGTAAGGACTACTAGCCAGTCAGAAGCAGAGTGTGAGGGCGTGCCCTGACAGTACCTAGGTAAGGACTACTAGCCAGTCAGAAGCAGAGTATGAGGGCGTGCCATGCTAGCAGCTAGGCGAGCATTATAACGTGTCTTGTCTCTGAAGTAAAGGCTGGACTACAATAAAGCTGTTTGGAGCAGTTGGTGAACAGTGTTTTCTGTTGGAGATGATAAGTCCCTTTGGGGGGGACTTTGTAAACCTATAACGTGCACAAAAAAGATATATAACGCAAAGGAAAAGGAAAAGGCCAAAAAGCATAATATGAGCACTTTAAATGTCACTCAAATGAAATGATACTTATTCCAGAAACAGACCCTCTAGTTGACACGTGAACCTTATTTTTTTTAACACGGAAACTTTCTCTCTGCAGAGATCAAAGACAACCCTGTGGTCTCAGCCAAGTTTCACCCTCAGTTCTGGCAGGAAGGGGCGTGGCTCTGCTGTCGCCAGGCGGAAAAACAGGCTCCGGGCTGCGAGGAGTACAACCTGTTTGGAGACAGTAAGAAATCTTACCACTCAACTGTCTGTCCTTAGTTTAAAGGTACATCTAACTCAAGGCACTAGAGATAGGAAGTGGTTAGGGTTAGGTGCCTTGAAGTCGATGTTGGGGGCTTAAAATATCATCGAGCTCCCAGTTCACACGTTAGATTCACAGTGAAACCGCTTTCAAACATAGTTGCAAGTTTCAACTTGCAGATCTCTGGTCTAAAGTGGGCTTTAGTTTGTTGCAAAAGAACCACCAAATTGAAATCTATATCTATTTACATTCAATCTAACATCAATTTAAGTGTCATAAGAACTTTAAAGTAGGCTACTTATTTTAAGGTACTTTGAGTCTAGCTGAATGCAGTGAAATGGCATTTTATGACTTTTTAAATCATGAATACATTAATGTATAAAGAGTATTTATGGGTCCTGGTAGTGCTGATGTTGAACTGGTTTATATACAGTCATGTCAAAAAAGTAGGACACCCATGCTAAAGTTGACTAAAAAGAGGAATAATACCATACCTAGAGATTGGCATGGTTTTATTTCAGTTAGCCTAATAGCTGGTTTGATTTGCATTGAGAGATGATTTTATGGAAAGTACCCCATGCCAACCTCTAGGTATGGTGAAGGGTATGTGATGATGTGGGGGTGTCCTTAACGTTCTGCTTGGTTTCACGGTTTCTGTTCCTCTTTTCTAGTTTCCAGAAAACCTTTACCCCCGATTCCTGGTGAGGTGAGTAACGAGAGGCTAACCGCCAACCACACACACACACACACACACACACACACACACACACACACACACACACACAGACAGACAGACAGACAGACACAGAGAAAGAGACACACATATACAGAACACAGAGAGACATACACACACTTTAACAATTTGCATACAGCAGGTCTTCATAATATTACGCATATCCCTCTGTTCTCATGGGTATAAGTAATGGCGTCTTCGCCATATATGGCGGCTGCCTACGACAGCAGATGGAGCACAGTGCTTTGCTAGTAATTTAGCCCTCTTTTGGGACATCCCAAGCTGATGAAGGTGTGTGTGTGTGTGTGTGTGTGTGTGTGTGTGTGTGTGTGTGTGTGTGTGTGTGTGTGTGTGTGTGTGTGTGTGTGTGTGTGTACTGCACTCAGTGAGGACATTGCTATATTCACAGTAAAAAGCTAGCTATAATATTGATGTCCCTGTTAATTCTTCCCTTAAATAAATTGTTAAAATGTGTGTGTGTGTGTGTGGCCTAAACTGCCAAATATGAAAATACAGTAAATAGTCTGCACCTAATAGCTCTGAGAAGGTGTTTAGGAGTGGTTCCTCCATGCTAGGATCAAAGGTGCATGCCACCCCCAAAGCAAACGCCTCAACATCTGGTGTATTTAGCAAGCAGCTGTGAGGAAGTATAAGAGTTACTATTGCAGTGCTGAAACATTGATGGTTTTACACACGCACACGTTTTTGTACCCTCTTACTGAGGGTGAGAAGTGGATGTGTTTCAGTATTAGATCCACTATCCTG
>NC_041349.1:9389856-9405810 GCF_004354835.1 Perca flavescens
GACTTATTGCTGCGTTCCCAGACACAATCGTTAGCCCGTAAATTACGACTTCAAGTCACGACTCACGACTTGGTAGTGTTCCAGGCAAAGCCACGTCAAACCCTTCTAGCTAGCGTTAGCGAGCGGCTACCTAACGTTGACGTTAGCTATCTGCTAGCTGATACTAGCGATTTCCAGTCGGCGACATATTTTGGGCTTCCTTTAATAAACATAACCTGTAGTGGTACACAGTCGTATGGGTATTGTTTTGTTTACAATGTGCAGAATTACTTTACGTTGCCTATTTATGTCTATTTATGCCTATTATTATTATTATTATTATTATTATTATTATTATTATATATTTTTTTTAATACAATCATATGATTTATATTTTAATCACAGCCTGATGTACAGATATTCCTCAGCTTTGTTAGTGAAGTTAAAAGGTGCAGAATCAAAATTTAGGACATATAATAATTAAGTTTTTTTTAATGATGCGTTCCAGACACAATTGTTAGCCCGTAAGTTACGACTTCAAGTCACGACTCACGACTTGGTAAGCGCTCAGGCAAAGTCACGACAAACCCTTCTAGCCAGCGTTAGCGTTAGCAAGCGGCTACTTATCGTTGACGTTAGCTAGCGGCTACCTAACGTTGACGTTAGCTAGCTGCTAGCTGATACTAGTGATTTCTAGTCGGCGACATATTTTGGGCTTCATTGAATAAACATAACCTGTAGTAGTACACAGTGGTATGTGTATTGTTTTGATTACAATATTCGTAATTACTTCACGTTGTCTATTTATGTCTATTTATTTCTATTTCTCACCGTTAATCACCGGCGTCTGTACAGCATCAACAGGGGGCGCCATTGTTGTTTGTGTGTGTGACGTCAAAAACTGTAACTGGGAGTACAACGATCTGTTACGAGTTCACGGGGAGTAAGTTACCGGTTTGACTGCCGTTCCAGGACACTTTCACCGGTAGAAGGTTGTGAAAATCTGAGTTCTGAGAGTTGCCTTGAACGCAGCATTAGTCTGGAGGAGACGGGGAAACACACCGCAGAAACCCACAGCTTTTTAATCCAAAATCTCCTTGCACGTTTATGAATGCTGACATTTCTCTCGTTTCTTAGATCTCACCTCGAAAAAACGTCAAATTTGACCCATTTTCAAAAAGTTTTTATATCTATGTATTGAATTTGGGTGTGTTATTCAATTTTATAGCGTTTGAAATAAAAATATGATCACAGAACGTTGGAAAAAAGTAAAAAAAAAAAATTTCGTTATTCCTGGGCTCTCTGGATCTTAACTTCTCAGAGAAACAAGCAGAGCAAACGTTAGCGGCAGCTCGGCTCGCAGCCCCTCCACCGACGAGCCCAAGAGAGATTGAAAGAGAAACAGAGATTTAAATTTTTTTTCAACGTGGAACTGATTTATTCAGAGTTTTTACCGGTTTTTAGTCAGTAGGTCTGTTTGTTTTGGAGAGGAGGAGACCTCCACGGATAAAAAAAAACCTCCTGAAAGATGAACACTGAAGGAATCCTAACCGGGAGTCACTGACTGCAACGAAGACTACAACTCCCACGATCCAAACTCCGCCGATTTGTTATTGTTCAAGGCAGAAAAATACATATTGTGCTTTTAACTTGATTACAAGAAATGCAACAATAAGTGTTTGTTTGTTTTACATTTAAATCCATTTATTTTAGGAATTAAGGTGAGACTTAATTAGCTGCTGAATTAGCCGCAAAGGGTAGATTTAGGGGGATAATTGTAAATGTTAAAACGTCCAAGTGAAGCTGAAGCTACAAAACTCCTGAGTGCACTAAATTGGGCACAAGTCCATTTTTAGTTCTTATGAAAGTTTTTCTTCAAATTTCTTCTTTTTTTTTTTTGTATTTCACAAGTTTTTGTAGTTCTAAAATGTCAACGCTGGTCTGAAATAGCTCAACAAAGGTTAAATAGTTGAGTTATTCCAAAGCAACAGTTTCTTTGTGTGTTTCTGCCATCCTAACTTGTTTCTTTGTGTGTTTCTCACATCCTAACCTGTTTCCTTATTTTTGTTTTTGTTGACTGATGTGTGTTTCCCAGCGAGGAAGGCTACATCCCAAGTAACTATGTAACCGAGAAGAAATCCGGAAACGTGCAGCAGTTTGTGTGAGTTTGTTAATCATTTGTCACTGTCACGATAAAGTTACAGCACTTTAACAGTTGATATAACAGTGAACAATATATACAGTATCTCACAAAAAGTGAGTACACCCTCACATTTTAGTAAATATTTCATTATATATTAATAACACTGAAGAAATGACACTTTGCTACAATGTAAAGTATTAAGTGTGCAGCTTGTATAACAGTGTAAATGTGCTGTCCCCTCAAAATAACTCAACACACAGCCATTAATGTCTAAACCACTGGCAACAAAAGTCAGTACACCCCTATGTTAAATTCCCATAGAGGCAGGCAGATTTTTTATTTTTAAAGGCCAGTTATTTCATGGATCCAGGATACTATGCATTTAATTTAACATAGGGGTGTACTCACTTTTGTGTCCCATTAAAAGATATAATGAAATATTTACTAAAATGTGAAGGGTGTACTCACTTTTGTGAGATACTGTGTGTGTGTGTGTGTGTATGTATATATATATATATATATATATATATATATATATATATATATATATATATAAACCGGTGAATTTATAGTTTTGCACAGCCAGTTAAAACATTTTTTAAAAGCTCAAGCAGGACCGGAGAAAGTCTCATTACACTAAAAGATCATTTTAATGCAGATATGATTATTATTGAGATGTTTTTTTTTAAATTATTTCTCTGTTCTAGTTGGTACAGTAAACAAGTGAACAGGAACAAAGCAGAGGAGCTGCTGAGGAAAGAGGTGAGCGTTTGTCTAAGAAAGGTCCCTCTTTACTTCCACATGTCTTTCTTCCCTCCATGTGTATTTACTACTTTTACACTTTTTCTTCATTGTTCTACTACTACTCTCTCCGTGCGTTCTCCATTCTTTTTTTCTTTTCCACATATTTATCTTCCTTTAGTCCCTCTTTGACTTCCTCTACAAGTCGTTGGACACACTGATCCTCTGTTTTTATATATATGTCATCCTATGGTGCAAAACTATCCAAAACAAAGCCGTACAGAGAATTCTGGCTAAAGAGCTTTGTTGCATCCATTTCCTTCTTCTTTTCCAGTTACCTCTCTACGTAAAGACTTAAAATGCCCCTAACATACTTTAAAGTGCTCATATTATGCTCATTTTCAGGTTCATAATTGTATTTACAGGTTGTACCAGTATAGGTTTACATGGTTTAATTTTCAATAAACATCATATATTTGTCGTACTGCACATTGCTGCAGCTCCTCTTTTTCACCCTGTGTGTTGAGCTACTAGCCTACTAGGACTACTAGCCAGTCAGGAGCAGAGTATGAGGGCGTGCCCTGACAGTACCTAGGTAAGGACTACTAGCCAGTCAGAAGCAGAGTATGAGGGCGTGCCCTGACAGTACCTAGGTAAGGACTACTAGCCAGTCAGAAGCAGAGTATGAGGGCGTTCCCTGACAGTACCTAGGTAAGGACTACTAGCCAGTCAGAAGCAGAGTATCAGGGCGTTCCTGTGTGTCTGTGTCGCCCCCCTGCAGAACAAAGAAGGCGCCTTCATTGTCAGAGACTCCAGCACTCCAGGAACCTACACCGTCTCCCTCTATGCCAAGTCTGCTGCCGGGTAAAGAAGCCGTGTTGTCCATTTTGTCTTTATTTGCAAGTTTTAGGTTCTTCATGTCCTATCTTTTAAATGTATTGTTCATAGTTTCAGTTTTTATATATATATATATATATATTTTTTTTTTTCCTGTATGTTCTATAAACTTGCTTCAGATAGGACCTATGCATTCATTTTGTAATTGTTAGCTTATTTTGTGTAGTAATGGAGCTGAGAAGTCACATTGTTGTGATGATGTTGTTGTTGTTGTTGTGGTGTGTGCAGGGATGGAAGCCCAGCTATAAAACATTACCACATCAAGGTGAACCAAGGGACGCCTCAACAGTTTTACCTCGCCGAGAAACACTTGTTCAGCTCTATCCCGACCTGATCGAGTACCACAAACACAACGCAGCAGGTGAACCATTTTGACAAAAATGTGACAATTTGCTCCGTTTCTTGTGTTGACGTAAATGTGCTCGTTCGGTCCGACTGAGAAACTGTGAATTAGGGCTGGGCGATAATGGTGTCTTTTACTAACGCACAGAGTCGTTTGAACTATGCGGTTAATCACGCCTCTTGTGCAGTAGAAAATACAGAGCAGACTCCCCAGACTATAATGTTCAATCTTAAAAGATTGAGCTTGGTCTAGTGATAGCCAGACTCGGCGCTGGATGAAAAGTCACCAAAGGTTCACCAAAGTTAATAGTCTGGATCACTTAAACTACATTTCTAGGATAAAGCCTAAAATTAGATGGCATTGTGTGTTGCCATTCTCAAAAGTCCCCATACTACAGGAAACGACACAAACTTCGAAAAGCAGAGCTGCACGCTGAAAATATCAAGTTTTTAAGAAAATTTGGACCGTGCAACGAGGCAGGTCTGCTTGGTTCTTTTCGGGAAATGATTGTGAAGATTTACAAAAGAATGTTTAGGGCATTTCCTCTCTAACTGGGACGTTTTGGGACCGATTGGTGGGATTGCTGTGGGCGAAGTACACACGGAGATACACTTGTATCCAAGTTCCATTTCCATTTCATTAGCTTTGACATTTGCTTTCATGCATACTGTGTGGCTACGCGTGTGAACATTTCTCTCTGTCATTTATCTGTAACTCAGGTCTTGTTGCCAGGTTGAGGTATCCTGTAGGGAAACAGGAAAAGTCTGCTCCGTCCACCGCCGGCTTCAGCTACGGTGAGTCCGTGACAGAAACCCCGCTCAGCTTTTTAAAACCGTCTGCATCCATGAACGCACCTCTCTTACCTTCCTCCTCTCTCCCTGGGTTTCCCTCCGTCCAGAGAAGTGGGAGATCGACCCCAGCGAGCTGACGTTCATGAAGGAGCTGGGCAGCGGCCAGTTCGGTCTGGTGAGGCTCGGCAAGTGGAGGGCTCAGCACCGGGTGGCCATCAAGGCCATCAGAGAGGGAGCCATGTACGAGGAGGACTTCATCGAGGAGGCTAAAGTCATGATGTGAGGAGAGGGGAGGGGGGAGGGGGAGCTGCTGAAAAGATCAGGTTCATGGTGCTAGGAAAACATAATAAAACAAGTGCAAAAAACCAAGCAATCCAATAAGCATCAAAGAAATAATAAAAAGAAAAAGTTTAAGGAGTAAACCAGTACTGAGTAACTTACCATTTGATTCTCAGTGGAACTTTTCCAGAGTTGACTTCGTAGCAAAACCTCAGCTGTGAGTCAAGTTCGCCTTTTTGTGAAAAGCTGACAATAAAAACTAAAGCAAGACAAAAGAAAATAGATTTACCGGTGAAACAAAACCGTTCTGATTTCCGTGAGTAAATCGCGGCAGTGTTTCCTTTTAGGATTTCTTTTTTAGCAGTGGGGGCAGGTCTGTCCGAACAACAACTGTGAGGAACTGAGCTGACAAGTTGAATGTTGTCCAATTAGAACGGACCCACCGCGGTGGCGTTTTGGTGGAGCAGTTAGGTATAATAGTGGACTTGGAAGAAAGCCAACGTTTTGACAATAAACTACATCAACACGACAGTATGTGGAGTTAAACTGGATGGGCCCAATAACCTCTGAATAATTCTACTTGTTGTTAAATTGCAATGTGAGTGGCAGCCAGCAGGGGTGCGTTATGTCGGCAGGATCATTTAAAGGGTAGCTGCGACTACATTGTGCGTCTGCCCTATTTCCGATTAGCCTTGTGAGACCGTCCTGATCTCACAAGCTCCAGTTTTCCACTCACAGATCAGTCTGTTATCTTGAGATAGAAAAAATTTGGAGCCGTTAAGCAAGCGACCGACCAATCAGCGTTGGTTTTGAGGCGGGTTTAGGTGTGACGCAACAAGAAGCGAGATGAGCGTATCTATCGCAGCAAGTTTTCTCTGAATTAGAAAGTATTCCTTCATTGAAAGAAGCGCCAAAAAAATCGACACTGGAGGCTTTTCTCTGAAGAAAGATGTTTTTGTTCTTCTCCGACTGGTTTCGCAAGAGTTTGATCTGATTGGTTGATTTGGCCCAGATATCGCCAACTATAGGTGGTGATAGACAGATGGTTTATCCAATCAGCTAACCAGGATTTTCGCCCTTCCCAAAAAGTTCTCCAACGGAAAGTTCCCAGATGGATATGCCGAAAGAAATGCGAAGCATGGCAACAGAAATCTTGCCATGGCGGGCCGCCGCTACAAAATCAACATGCGGGGGCACTATGTGGCCGCTGTGGACAACTGTGTTGATTAAAACAGATCAGTCAGAGTGAAAAACAGTAAAGCAATTGTTACTTCTTCCGACTTGCATCACTGTCTATAATGTGTGTGTTTTCTACAGGAGACTGTCTCACCCTAAACTGGTGCAGCTGTGCGGAGTGTGCAGCCAGCAGAAGCCCATTTACATCGTCACAGAGTTCATGGAGCAAGGCTGCCTGCTGAACTTCCTCCGGCAGCGCCGGTGCAGCTTCAGCCTGGGGTCCTTGCTGAGTATCTGCCTGGGCGCCAGCGAGGGCATGGAGCACCTGGAGGCCAACGGCTTCATCCACAGAGATCTGGTAACCTACACGTTACGCTGGTATTCCAGTCAGTTGTAACTGAGAGTGGGTCTGGGGCAGGTTCCTTCACAGCCCATGTCCATAGGGGCGTCACCAGTGGATGCTGCTCAAATGCCTCAATTGGATAGACCTAAAACCAACAAACAAACATCCCAACCAGCGATGTTGCATCTTGTAAAGCCCGCCTCAACGGTTGTGATTGGTGCCTCGATTTGGAGAAATTGAAATGGGCTTGAATGCGCTCTTGGCCAGACTGACTTGCAGAGCAAATCTTAAATTTGCGGAAGTTCGTCCAGGGTTTTCCCAGGCTAGGTTTTTTTTCCATCCTGACTGGATTCTGGGGCCCACGTTTTCTACCACAGGACTTTTTAACCCAAAACGTAGAAACTTATTCAACCACTAACCCCACGTGGAGACATGCTAATCGGCTGGTTTCCACAGCTACTTTGACTAGCATTGCTGCTTGTAGCAAAGTCATGTTTTCCAAGCATGTCCCATACTGAAACAAAAACAAGTAAATTACCTGAAAATTCAGTGATGTATGAAAGCTTTTTTCTTGTTTTAAATCAGTTTAAAGGCAAAAATGTGTACATTAGTTAGTAACTTCACCAACCTTTATTGGAGGGGTCCAGATTGTAGTTTTGGCTCCTTCACCAAAAGTTTAAATATTTTTGGTCTGTAAAATGATGTGACATTTGCAAAATTGTTAGATGGATAGTCAGAACTTATTACAATTCATCATAAGGGAAGAATGAATTAAAAGCGTGTCACGATTCTCGAAAAAAAAACACGTTTTGATTCGTCTTTTGATTTTAAGGTCGTGATTCCATTTATTTCAACAATTTCTTTGGTCCGGACATGCGCAAGTGAGCGGGGGTGGAGAGAGGAAAAAAAATATTGGAATTGTACTTTCTGCTTTTGATTCCAATACTCGACATAAATTGACAATTTTTGGTTCAGAAAATCATGACACCTAATTGCAATCCATTTTATAGTTGAGACATTTCACAAAAAAACACGTAAATGTAAACCTCATGGTGGTGCTAGAGGTGAAGTCGGGGTGATTCATTGTCTGTACACCGTAAATGTCTGTACTAAATTTTGTGCCAATCCATCCAAAAGTTTTTGAGATATTTCAGTCTGGGCCGAAGTGGTGGATATTCCTGAAGTTACGCTGCTAGTGTGTACTAGTACAGCAAACTTAGAACTGCTCAATACAATAAGACTTTTTTTCTGTTTCCTTCTCCTCTCTTTTCCCTTCTTCACCTCCTGTGCAGGCTGCCAGAAACTGTCTGGTGAACGACAATCTGGTGGTGAAGGTGTCTGACTTTGGCATGGCCAGGTACAAACTTTATCCCAACACATTTACATGTTTATCTGTCGTCCTTTATCTAGAGTGTCTTAAAACCAAGCGTCAACTTCGGGGTCTGAAAAGTGAAGCCAATGGTGAAGCTCCTTAAGGCTGCATTCTATCTAAATTCCAGCAGGGGCGACTCCTAAATCGAAGTCTGTTTCTATAGAAGTCTATGAGAAAATGAGCCTACTTTTTCCTTCATTTATTACCCCAATAAATGAGTTTATGGTCTCAATTGCTAGTTTCAAGTCTTCTTCAATACAGCAGGATGTTAATATTGTAAATTATGGTCCCAGTTATTTTAAAATAGACGCGCTTCAGGACTTGTCAATCTGGACAGAGGCTTATAGCAATGCTAACCATGCTAACACTGTGGACATTAAAATAGACTTTAACTTGTTTTTGGGTTTTGTCCATGTTTTCATCTTAAACTGTTAACTCTCTCACTGTGTTTTTTTTTTTTTTTTTTTTTTTCACTGCATCATTGGAACATTTTGCTCATTTAAAAATGTCTTGTTCAGCCGCCTCGTAGCACCAAAGCTCGCTAATTAGCTGGTAACTTCAGAAGTGTTAAAAATTAGCGAATTTGCAAAGCGCCATTGCAACCATAAACAACACTGGCTTAGCTGCGTCATCCTCTTGTCCAAATATGGTAACTTCTAGCTCCAAAACTCCTGGCTTCAAAACGGCAGTCGACAAACCAGTGGGTGATGCTTATGCTACGGCCATTATTTTTCAATGTCAATGCCTAAAACAAGGCAGAAAGCACTGTGGCTATTCCTGTCACATTTCAGTGTTGTTGTGTGTTTTGTAGATACGTGTTGAGACGACCAGTACACCAGCTCGTCCGAGCAAAGTTTCCAGTGAAGTGGTCGCCTCCTGAAGTCTTCAACTTCTGCAGATACAGCAGCAAGTCGGACGCCTGGTCCTTTTAGTACGCACACTCTTTAACATCAATAAATCATTGAGTGTAATCATCACATCTCTATCAGCCTCTTTTGCACATTTTACAACTTATTTGCAAGAAACTAAAGCCCACTTTAGACCAAAGATCTGCAAGTTGAAACTTGCAACTCGTTCAAAGCGGTTTCATTGTGAATCTTTAGTGTGAACTGGGAGCTCGATGGTGTTTTAAGCCCCTGCATTGACTTCAAGGCACCTAACCCTAACCATTGCCTAATCCTAGTGCCTTCCAGGCAGCGCTGCCTGGAAGAGCGACATTGGGGCTTAAACACAAACCCGAACTGGGAACACTTGAAAGTTTTAACAATTAAGCTCCGACTTATTGAAACCTGTGTCGTTTGTGTCTCCAGGTGTGTTGATGTGGGAAGTTTTCACCGAGGGCCGCATGCCTTTGAACAGAGTCAGAACCACGGGTGGTAACCTTGGTTACCAAGGGTCACCGCCTCTACAGGCCCAAAATGGCCCACGCCCGCCATCTATGACATCATGCAGATCAGTTGGCATGAGGTGAGGACCGTGAGAAACAAAATGCTACTATGTTTTTATTCTAAATACACTGTATGAAGTACTGTTAAATGTGGTTCCTAATCATGTTCCGTCACTAATAATCTTAGTTCATTTTAGTGGCCAGTTGACCAGAATTTTTGAATTGAGTTTAAGCTGAAAAAGTATTGTTGGGATGACAGTAAATTTGATCCATTGATAACCAAAAAATTGATTATAATAGTTTTTTCCTCTTCATTTTTCTAAACAAAACTGTCCATCACATTATTTACTAAATCTGTGGATCTGGCCAGAATGCTAATAGCTAATAATGCCTGAGCGTGTTGAAGGGCATGATTGTATGGAGAACTATTTATAGCAGATTTGTTAGTTTTTTCCATTTCTGGTTTTGTCCTTTGACTTCCAGTTGCTAATAAATAGGCTAAATAGGCTTAGGCACAGCGCGCGCACACTATGCAAAAATTAAAAATTAAAAATATTCGATTGCAAATCCTCCATCATAATAGCAATGTCCAAGGTCCAAAGCAGCCTGGGAATGGGAGATGACCCTCTGATTTGACCTAAACAAAGTTCAACCCCGTTCTAGCGTTAACGTGTTTAAAACTAGATTGGTTACTTTCTCTGGTTTAGATATGTAATGAAGGAAAAAGGCTCCTCGGTTCGTGTTAGAGGGAGAATGAGCGACTTGCAAACTTTGGAGGACTTGTTCTCATAGATTACAGTTCAGGGACAGCTTTGAATTAGGGCTGGGCAATATATCAATATTATATCAGCTTTTATACATAATTTATGACTTTTGTTCTCTGTTTCAGAGACCCGGAGGAGGCGTCCGTCGTTATTCTCAACTCTGCCTGATGATCTCCGACTGTCTCGGTGACACCCCTCCCCGAACTGATCACCAGACCAATCGGCTGCCCGTACGTTGGCGCCTATTACTCCTGCTCCGTGGAAACCTGCCAATCCTTTTTTCGCGGTGTTTGACAAGTTTCTGTCTTAACGTACACAGCGCAACAACATGGAAGAGCGTGGTGCGATGGTTCTTACAGCGTCTGGAACTGACCAGTCAGATGGAAGGATGGAACCAATCGCACCAGCTGGAGTCCCGCTCATCCACCAATCACGTTTTGTTTATCCAATCAAGTCACGGTATCCGCTCACAACCCCACTTCACAAACTGCTGCTCATGTTGGATTGTGTTTTGGACAACTGTTCCTGTTTTTTGATGGCCAGTCCGACACCAACATTGATGGACAGCGATGTAGAAAACACAGAACAGGCTCTTGTTAAAAGGAACTATCAGCTCATTAATCTTCAAACAAATTTCCGTGGGTTTTGCCTCTTAAGTCGGACATTAGGCTAATGGCGCTTACCCACTGAATTTGAAACAGCACATTAATTTCTGCATCTATTATCAAAGTATTTATTAGTAATACAGTGGAAATTAGTGGAAATGTGAATATTTGGTTAGCATGTTGATTTACGGTGTGTGCCCCTAAATTTTCTGGTTGCGCCCTAAAATTTTCAGTAGGGGGGCCACTGTGCTCCTAGTGAAAAAGTTAGTCTGGAGCCCTGAAACATTAACAAGTCTATGGCAAATTTGATAACTACAATATAAACAACACTGTTAAATACTTAAGGTACACAGTACCTGTTACAATATCACAACACAAAAACAAGTTCAAAAAGCTACGATATATAAAATATATAATACAGCCCTGGCGATAGGCTCGGCTTTTAATGTTGGCAGACATAATTGTTAATGAGCCAAAATTTTAATTTGCTGGCTAACCTATTTAAAAATGGCGGGTTTACAAAGGTCACCCCCCGTCTGTTGCTAAGCAATTATGACGGGATGATTAGTCAGCAATTCTCTCTCAGTAGTCTGCAGGTTTTCACGTCACCTTTTGGTATCGCCTCAGCTCGCTTGGAACCTCGGCGGAGGTGATATTAAAAAAAAGTACCTGTTGGCAGTAGGGATGTAACTGTGGCAAATTTAACCTGGCGCTTACAGTGACCGGAAATGATCACGGTTTTCAGTATTATCGCGGTATTTATTTTAAATATAGGCAAAACCTTATCAAAGTGCAACTTTTTAACATTAAAGGAACAAAAGCGTTCAGCATATAAACAACTTATTTATCAGGAACATTTCCAGTAGTGCAGGTTTAAATTATACAAATCCAAACATTCAAGCTAAGACATAAAGAACAATGTGTAAACAAATCAAAAGAAACCGCCATTATTCCAACTTCCAAAGAAGCGTCGTGAGCTCATGGTCGCCCAGCAGCGTAACCAGGGGACTACTTTGTGAAGCTGGGAAGGATTAAACAAACTGTTTCAATTAATGTTCACAATAGATTTTCGCACACACCTAGATGTGAGCCAAACCAAAAAGGCGAAACTGTTTTACAGACTGCAGTTATGCGACACTCAAAAACAGAATTTGGCAGATTTGCTGAATTTGAGGCTCAAAAATTGCAGAAGAACCAGAGAGTTTACATATTCAGGCTGTGAATGAGGTTGTTGTGAGTCAGGTCATTTGCTAAACTCTGTGATGACTAAAGACTTTCTTGCTGACTTTTTAGGGCTTTATGTTGACCAAACTGTTAAGAAAGCTATTTGAGACACAAATGATACAGTCGCGGTATTTTTCAACTTTTCGGTTGAAAGATATCATGTGAAACATGTCCGGCCCTTAATGTGATTCTCATTTTCCAATGTATGGCCCTTAGTGAAGTTAAGTTAGAGCACCCCTGACTTAAAAAGCAGTGGTGTTGTTATAAATCCAACATTTTTATCGTGGTTTACCGTTACATCTATAATCGTTGCATCCCTAGTTGGCAGGTACCAGGGACTTTTTTTTTCACAATGGGAAAACCAATAAGGTGAGTTGAGTCAAACAGGTACCATGTATATTGGAAAAACGCATAAGTGCTTTGGTGTTTATCTGCCAACGTTAATGAGGCGTATCAGATAACAAAAAAGTACATCAAGCCACAACACACAGTATGAATGACTCGGCTGTGTGAAGTGTTCCTGTAACATTTAAAGGAATGACCTCTGTTTCTTTGATTTGTTTTATTCCACTGTCCCTAAATTACCTTACTCCCATCACATCCTGCACAATAATATTAAAAAGTACTGTAAAGGGTGGAAGTAAATGATTGGGGTGTCATTAAAGCGTTTGATAACATCCTCATGGAAAGAACACTTTGATTATGAGTGGAGTATAAGTATATAGCATGAAATGGAAATAATCAAGTTTTTTTTAATACAATTCTTGATGTAAATGTACTTTGATCATTAAGTTGACATGATGACCAACTTTGAAAGCACGCTTTGTTATAGGACATAAATAAATGTGTGGTCACAGTGAACAAAAAGTCGTGACCAGGATTTTCTGCTGCAATTGGAGGAAACAGGGTATTGGACTGAGGGTGGAAGGGACTGAGTACCCAGGGCCCTCATGTGAGAAAAGCCCAGATGCTCGGTGAATAGCTGTGGATGTGGGGAGGGGCCCGTTGAGAATGCCTTTCTAGGGCTCAGAATATTTTTACGCCCGCCTGGAGGAAAGTCAAGTGTCGTCTGCAATCTGGACTTGTGCCACTTAAACTTAAAATAAATATTGCTGGAGCCACACCTCCACTGAAATTAAATCTCAGACCTCTTTCACACAGTTTCAGTTAAATAAACTTGGATTCTGTTTTGGGCAGATTTCCTGAGCTCGTGTCTAAGAAGGTAAGTTCTTCTTGGTTCTCAATTTTTCGATTAATTGTTTGGGAAAATTAAGCATGTATTTCCCCCACAATTCAAGGTGTCGTGTTCAGGTGTCTTGGCTTGTCTGATTGAAAATGTCCAAAATCAAGAAAAAAAGGATATTGAGTTTAAAATTATTATCAACAAATCCCTAACATTGGAGGTGTGGAACAAACTGATTTGTGGTATTTTTTGTTGCAATCAACTTCAATGGTTTTCTTTGATTTATGTAATTTAAACAAAAACATTTTACAACAATTCTCTTAAATATAAGCGTAACATTATGCATTTTATTTTATTTTTGAATTATCTTTGGGCATTTTAGGCCTTTATTTGGTTCAGGACAGCTTAGACATGAAAGGGGAGAGAGTAGGGGGCCGTGCAGCAAGCTACTGGCCGCTCTGACCAGGAGTAGCCCTCTATATAGGCGAGCGGCTCTACCAGGTAAGCTAACTGGGGCCGAGACATTATGTATTTAAAGAGTATTGTTGTAATCTTTGTTGAAAATACTCATGACGAAAGGGGTCAGAGGATCAGCATTTAGTTTTAAAACCGTGATGCTGTAGCAAGAACGAGTGCGGGATATCACTTTTCTTAAATCTAATTTAATCTAGTTTTAAATTCTCATCTAGTCTTAAATTCTAAAACTGCTTTGTGTAATAAAAAAACTAAATAATCTAAATTGGCCTACTACTAATAAAAAAATGTTTATTCTTAGGCACTTTTTCAAAATCCGTTACAAAAGTGCTTCACAAATATCTAAACAAAACATAAAACACCAGGTTTAAAACTATTTGGTGTGCCCGCTTGTAAAACCCTGCAGTAGGGCTGGGCGATGAAAATCAGATATCCGCGATATTATTGACCAAAGTACGCCGATATCCTTTTTGCGGCGATATTGTTGGGTTGACAATTTATTCACTAAATATTTTTCAAAATGAGATTTTAGATAAATAACCAGTAACAGTAACAGTTTTTTCAAATGAAATTACAAAAAAAAACAAATCACAATGAGAAAATTAGGTATGTGCTTGTTATCAATATATCTCTATAATACTTTCATCGATATGATCCCATTGAGCGATAAATCATAATTTTTGAAT
Organism: Perca flavescens; assembly: GCF_004354835.1. Taxonomy (NCBI): domain Eukaryota; kingdom Metazoa; phylum Chordata; class Actinopteri; order Perciformes; family Percidae; genus Perca; species Perca flavescens. The sequence continues at coordinate 9,404,244 of NC_041349.1, forward strand.
TATTGCCCAGCCCTACTGTAGTGTAGGTCAGACAGGATACACATTTCTTAAAAAGAACAGGTTTAGAGGCTTTTTTTGTTCTTTTTTTTTTCCACTTGAGAGAGAAAAAGTTAAGTTTGTTAAGTGATTTATATGACCCCTAGGCCTGTGTGAACATGCCGCAAATGTTGATGTAGTTAAATACTCAACATACATAAAACTCTTAGGTTAAAATTAGCCAAAAAGCTTCCATTTACAGGCTTCAAAGTTGTTTTAACATTGTCATCTAGTATATATATATGTATATATATATATATATATATATATATAAAAAGGCCAACCTTTATTGATGAAGTAGACAATAATATTACACACCTATTAGTATATGACAACACCTTTAACAGAACCACAATCTACATTTTTCCAAAATGATCACACAACTCAGTCAAAATATTTAGATGTCCAGCTAGCTGGTCATGCAAGTAGGTGTATAGTGTATTGTAGTGTGATGTATGTTCTTCATGTTATGTCTCATCGATTGTCTGATGTTAGGGACTATTTGTTTGTATGATATGCAGTGTTGTATAAAGTACTAGAAAGCAATACTTGAGTAAAAGTACAAATGTCGTGCTAGAAAAGACCTTGGTAGAAGTGAAAGTTACCTTTTAGAATATATCTTTTAAGTAAAAGTCTTAAAGTATTTGATATATATACTGTATTGAAGTATCGATTTTATTTAATGTACGTAAGTATTTAAGAATCCACGATTAATCCACAATGCAAATAATCATTAGTTTGCAACCCTACTCAGAATAACAATGAAACTAAAACTATGGCATGCTACAGAGTGAACGGTAGGCAAGACATGTATTTATTAATATAGTAGGAAAAGCACAGGTGTATTCAAAACCATTAATGATGGCTGCATTCCCATAGGAGGCCCTGGTATTGGGCATGCTGGCTGAAATAGCTTACTGGGACACTTGATGGGTGTTGACATTGTTAAGGTTATCAATTTCGGCTGTGCTTTTCCTACTATATTTTCAATCAAAATGTCTGCTGTGAAGAAGGTCTATTGCTGTTCTTTTACATTCAATTAAAGTGACACCAGTCACAAAGTGCTTCACAATCAAAGCAATGCAATATAATAGTCAAGTAAGCAAAGCAAAGCTTGTTGCTGTGGAGGTCATTAATCCTAAATGAATCAACAAGTAAGTTTTTCCCAGGTTTAATCGTGGCTTCCTCCAGGAAGGAATGAAGGTCACAGAACATAGATTAGAGTAATCTACTGTACTCCTGCCACTAAAGAGAGGCAAACATTGTCTGATGTTTCTACTTTTAAGTTACATTATATAGGTAGGGTAGGAATTTGGGGTAAACAGCATTGCTCATCTTAAAGGTGCTCTAAGCCAGGGATTTTCAAACTTTTGTGTGTGTACCACTATTTGTAATTAAGAATTTTCATGGACCACCTCATAATACACATAATAAAATATGTCTACACACAGTCCTACCTGAATTAATCTGCACCTCTTAATAAGCCTACTAGCACTAAAACTATAACTGGTCATCGCATCAGTACAACAGA
>NC_041349.1:9406310-9416310 GCF_004354835.1 Perca flavescens
TTTTTTTTTTTTCTTTCAGAATTGACAATTTCTTAAAAAAAAGAGAACCCATTCACATGTTATTTGGCATTGGCATAAAAACATGCAAGAAATGATTTCCTTCATTTGTTTTAAATGCAACAAGCTGTTATTTTGCATTTTAGCAGAACCCTGAAAGCAGCAGAACAGAGAACACTCTTTAATATTCGTTGTTTTATCGCGAGTAACAATTGCTATCGCGATATTTAACAACATTATTGCATCTTTTCCTCATGTCGCAGCACCTAAAACCACACCTCACACACAATAATATCTCAACTGTCCCTAAGATCCTGGACACTTAATCACTTAATGGTGCTTTCTGTAATTAGGAAACTGATGAATAATAAAACTTGGTTGAGCATGTTGAACATGTTAAATAAAAGCCTGGCCTGGCTATTAATCTAGCCTTTTTATTTGTTATTAATTTTTTTTAATCCATCTTTCAGTCCAAGATGGCGTTCGAGAGTTTTGGCAGCCGTTCAGACTGATAGATGAACCAACTCTGCCTGCCAAAACCTCCTCCCCTTCCCACACTCATATACGGTTCTTATTTCTGTCCCCTGATAGGCTAATTCTCCTCCACAGCGGATTAATGTCAGCTGGAGAGGAGGAGGATGTCTGCTCCATCTGCTGTTAGGGCCAACCAAAAAACCTCTGACTCTTTACCTCCTCGGCTGTCGGACACTTGGAATGAAAAACTTTGTGATTATTTTTTTTTTTCTGCATTAAGCCCCGGCTCACAGGGGGACCGGTTATACCTTGGGATGTTTATTAAGTTCTAATAGTTACAGAGGTTGCCTGTGGTTTTAATTCTGTGCACATCTGCAGCCTGTTCTCGTAAAACTATTCGTGAAGCGACGAAAGTAAGCACTATAAGGGCCAGGCCCTTACAGTGCTTTTACTTTTCGTAGGGTATGTATGAATCCACTTTGCTAGTTTGACGCAAGGAAAGGGGGTCCGTGTAGCCGGCTTATGGTTCTAGGGTTGTACTTAGTGTCTTCATTAATTCATATAAGTGTGTTTTCACACTGCTTGCTCTTGAGGGAATTACTGTAATTGTTGGAATTGTTGGCTTTTGTAAATTATAGAGTGTGGTCTAGACCCACTCTCTATCTGTAAAGTGTCCTCGAGATAACCTATGTTATGATTTGATACTATAAATAAAATTGAATTGAATTGAATTGTTTTGGGCGAATACGTAATAAACCAATCAGAGATCATCTACCGCTCCTTTAAAACACTTTTAGCGTGAGCTGTAGTTCCAGTGAGACAACCTGTAAGGTTACATAGTGTTGCTTTTAAAAGCCAGGCGCGTTTGTACCTTGGCACATTGTTATTATGATGGAGGAAGCCTCTCACCTCTCTCTCTCTCTCTCTCTCTCTCTCTCTGAGAAGCATCAGATGCCAAGCCTCTGTTCAGCCCTCTCTCTCTCTCTCTCTCTCTCTCTCTCTCTCTCTCTCTCTCTGGAAGCATCAGATACCAAAGCCTAGTTCAGCCTCTCTCTCCCTCTCTTTCCCTCTCTCTCTCTCTCCCCTCTTCCTCTCTCTCTCTCTCTTTCTGTCTCTGTCTCTCTCTCTCTCTCTGGGAAGTATCAGATACTAAAGCATAGTTCAGCCTCTCTCTCTCTCTCTCTGTCTCTCTCTCTCTCTCTCTCTGTCTCTGTCTCCTCTGGGAAGTATCAGATACTAAAGCCTAGTTCAGCCTCTCTCCCTCTCTTTCCCTCTCTCTCTCTCCCCTCTCTCTTCTCTGTCTCTGTCTCTCTCTCTGGGAAGTATCAGATACTAAAGTCTAGTTCAGCCTTTCTCTTTCTTTCTCTCTCTCTCTCTCTCTCTCTCTGGGAAGTATGCTAAAGTGTTGCAGGCCCACCGACCTCCAAAAGCAGACAGTCCTGAATCAAAACGCCCTCATCCTGCAGCTGTCTTCACACTCCTTTGTATCGGTAGAGACAGACATGATTAAACATGAAGAGCTTTGCTTATTACAGACCTGTGACCTGTGAGTGACCTGATGTCATTTCTAAATCACATGAGGTCCGGTCTGGGAGAAGATAAGTCTCGCATGAACAGGACCTCGAGTCTGGGATAACTCAGCGAAAAGAGAAAGGAAGAGGAGAGGAAATGAGACGGGGAGAAGAAAGGAATGAGCACGGAGGAGAAAGAGATGGAGAGATGGAGAGATGGAGGACGCCGTAGAAAATATAGCTGAAGGAGTAGGGAGTTCTGAAAAAAAAAAAAAGAGAGTAACTGAGAACAGGCAATTGTGGAGGCGGAAAGAGATGTAGAACAGATGGAGTTTGTTAAGGTGGTTAGTTAGCTACTCCCTGTGTGTGTGTGTGTGTGTGTGTGTGTGTGTGTGTGTGTGTGTGTGATATGACTTACACTGCCAGCACCCCATGGGTCCATTTTAGACATTTTTTGTTTCTGTGATTAGTGTGACTGAAACGCCGATGGTGTTTTAAGCCCCACTGTCGACTTCAAGGCACCTAACCTCATGGTGCTTTCTTTGTCTTGTAATCGCGATTAGTGTAGCCCGAGTGTGACGTCACATCCATGTTGAAAAACGTAATAACCGCTGGGTTGTTATGCTTTTTTTTGTCACACAATACTACGAGTCGGAGAAAAGATGGATTTTTGTAACATTTTTAGTAACATTTAGGATTCTATTCACCCAGTTATTGACATATTACACACATATATTTCACAGTTTGATACATGAAAATTACGTTTGATTAACGTTACCCGTTAGGCTACTGCTCTGCTTTCTGCTCAAAGGCTCGGCTTAATAAGTCATTGTTGTCATATAGCAACCGAGCTCTAGCCAACTTCAGCTGCACACGCTACTAAATAACTAACCTATAGGTAGCAGTATACAGCGCTATGTGTAATGTCAACAACGACAAAAGTGCTTAAAATTGTAGAAAACCACAATGTTTACTACGGTGATGCACGACGAGCCATCTTTGAAAGTGAACTCTCTATATATACGACCTCGGGGTGTTCTTTTTGCAACTTCCGGTTCAGAACTCCGAAAAAGCGACTCAGAAATCGACTTCGGTGGAGAAAAAGAACGCACCTTAACCTTAACCCCCTAACCCTTGCCTAACCCCTACATGCCTTCCATGCAGTGCTGCTTTCTGTGGCTTTTGTTTATACTAGTACTATTAGAATAACTCATACTTCTCTGAGTCATAACTCTGAGTCGCATCTCAACACACGGACCACGATAAACATGTTTTAAGATTCGTTGTGACTCGCACTTCGTGATGTCATTATGTCAGATGTCAGTTGCAAATAAACGTATGTAAATTTGTTTAGAAATCATAGCAGAAACAGGCTTCTTCTAGCTGCAGAAATTGCCTGAGAATCATCACGTTTTGAAGTCTTCTTCAGTACCAATGCGACGGAGCCGATAGCGCATGGACATCTGTTAGTAGACTGCAATGGTGACATGACACATTCATGAACGTGTCATAAATGTTATAAAACAAGTCATGAACGTTTATGACTTCTGTCATTAAGTGTCATTCGGTTTCTGACATGACAAGTTGACATTAATCAAATTGACATTACCAGAAGCTGTCTTGGTCATGACAAGTTGACATTAAATTTGTTTGGGATGTCTTTGTCATGACAACTTGACATAATGTCATCCTGTTTAATGTCAAGTTGTCTTAATCAGGACAACCCAAACAATGTCAACTTGTCAGGACAAAACCGAATGACACTAAATGACAGAAGTCATAAACGTTCATGACTTTTTTATAACGTTTAGACACGCTCATGACAGAGTCATGTCATAGTTATGTCGATACCTTCAAGTAAACTGTTACCGAAGATACTAACACTACTGAGAGAGTTATCTAACCTGTGTCTGAGTGTGTGTGTGTGTGTGTTTTTCTTGAAACGAGAGGATCAGTCAGATCTTCCTGTCTCCATAGCAACTGCATCTTCCTCCTCATCTGTCTGTCCTTCTCACTTTCTTTCCTGCTTTGTTTTGTTTTATAATGGACCTTTTTTTTTCATTACCATTCTGCCTCTCTCTCTCACACACACACACACACACACACAACACACACACACACACACACACACACACGTGTCTATGATCAGAGCGTGTCCTGTACTGTAACTCGTGCACACACGTCGGTGCTCAGGTGTGTAGGCAGTTACATAAACACACACACACGTTTACTTTTATGTTTGCATGGTTTATTTGATGAAGAATACCTGTGACATCTGCTTCACACATACGCGCACACAAACAGACACACACTCACACACACACACACACACACACACACACACACACAGACATACACACACACACACAGCTCAACAAGCTGCATGTCATCGTGACCTGTTTGCGTGAGCTTCCATGTGAGCAGTGGTGGAAGCATCCAGATCCTTTACTGTGTTAAAAGTACCAAATAGAAACTGAACAAATCATTCAACTATAAGAGTCTGTAAAAGAAGAGGATGAAAAGACTGCTTTATAGTGTATTTTTAGACATTCGTTAACTGTTAAATACTGTGAAAGTTATTTAAAACACAGTTCGTACTGTATTTAGGTACAAAAGCAAACATTTTCTTTCCTTTCGCAGATTTTCTGTCTTTCCTACTACTCTCTACCGTTGTCTCTCTTAACACTACGCCATCTTACAGCGCCGTGGTCTAGCTGCTGCTCTGCCGGTGCGTCCCAAACAGACGCTAAAGGGTGATTTTGTGTCGGTATCGACGCCCGCAACACATTCTCACTGCCATTGCCTCAAAAGTGAAAATTGGTCTGGTGCCTTTGGCGTTTGTTATTGATGCAAAAGTCTCCTTCAGCGTCACATTTAGACGATTTGGTCTGGATTTTTGGCCTCACTTTTTTGACACCTCAGGACTCACATCCAGCCCTTTGGCATCTGCTCTGCCCAGTGTGTCCCAAACACAAATTTTACAAATTACACTATGGCCCACGCTAAGTCCCGCCCTCTGAAGCAGCTCGATTGGTTGGGGTTAGGCATTTGACCTTGAGTAGTTAAGGTTAGGATAGCCTATTGGTCAGGGGATGGGACCTGAACAAATGGGGTTCGTTACCTTGTGTAAGCATGGACGCCTGGTCAATAAATGCTATTGAAGTGCAGGTCTTGGCGTGGCCATAGACTGATTTGTAAATTTGCGTCCCAAGCAGACGCTAAAGGGTGATTTTTGCGGTATCTGGCGCCGAGAGCCACAGACCAAGCTTCCGTTTGTGGCGTGTTGGGAGTGAGAAGGTTGGTTTTCTTACAGGAGAATTCATAACAACGTTGACGTAAAAATACTTGTTTGCAAGTGCAAGGCACTGCATTCACGATCCTACTGAAGTTTAACCCTTGAGTTGTCTTTCCCTTGAACCATGAAAAAAAACACTTTTGTTGTCCCTATCTCAATGTTTTGTTGCTTTTTTCAACAACATTTTTTTATTACATTTTCTGTTTTGTTTTTCAACATTTTTATAGTTTTTTTTCCCCCACCAATGTCTTTTTCCCTTTTGTTGACGTTTTAGCCACTTTTTCCAAAGTTTTTGACGGTTAAAGGTGCAGTAGGTAAGACTTATAAAACTACCTTTCTGTCATATTTGCTGAAACTGACCCTATGTTCCAGTAGAACTACATGAAGCTGGTAAAAAAAAATCCAGCTCCTCTGGCACCACCTACAGCCTGTAGTGTGATTTGCAAAAATCCACCGCTCCCTGTTCAGATGCACCAATCACGGCCGGGTGCTCACGCACACGCATTCATTCTCCCTTGTGAGGGGAAGGGGCTTAGGCCTTGAAGTGCGGAAGTTTGTCAAAATGTACGAAATGTATGAATATCAAAAGTCAAAGTAGTCTTTCTGCATTATGTGACTGATGTAATAAATGATGAGCACTGACGATCGGGTGTTAGAGCAGCATGTGGCTGCTGAAGCTGCTCGAGGTGGAGCGAGTTTTAAGCAAGCGGCGGTAAAGTTTATTCATAGAGACACAAGGTGCCTCACAGTCAAATAAATGAATCAGAGGTAAAACACCAGATAGAAATGAACAAAGAGAACAGACAGGAAACACAAGTTTAAAACACTGAATGTCTGTCTGAACAGATGGTTTTTTGTTTTTAAGCTGCTTTTAAAAGAATCCACCCCACTTTTAAGCTCGTGGGAGATTAGGGGCTGCCGACTGGAAGGTTAAGGTCTCTCCCGATTCTTAAAACGGTTCCTTAATCCTTGTCTTGTCTTCCTGTCGACCATGAACTTGTTGTCCATCCAGGTTTAAAGTGAAATTGAATTTTTGGTGCTTTTTTTTTCATTTTTAGTTCTTTTTTTTTTAATCCTTTTGTCACTTTTTCAACGTTTTGTTTTAAATTCATGGTCAATATACCTAATTTATATGACATTATACCTACTTTTGAGTTAAAAAGCAGAAATTATGAATTATTTTGACTAATAGTTAAGATCAGAGGATGTTGAGTGGATCACAGGGTGGTTTATGTCAAAGTTTAGTCAGGATACTGTTTTAAAACCATTTAAACGTGTTATAAAAATTCAATAAAACACCCAAAATTAAACAAATGTAATCATTCATTTACATTCAAAGATCATTGAATGGGTTCCATACAATGTACATGCATGCATCCATGTTATATTTGGGCATGTTGGTTCAAAGAAACACATATTTCTGATATAAAAACTTTGAAAATGGGTCAAATTTGAGGACAACCCAAGGGTTAAGACTTAAAGGTACGTGTCCACTGGCAGCGCCATTTCCACGCTACATATTCTATTGTCTCCGTATGCGGCCGGGCGCAATGCATCCTGGTAGCGTCGCGGCAGGTTTCGAGAAGCGTGGCGTTTATTTGCGTGAAGTTGAATCCAGGCTACTTGACGCAAATCAGGGGACATTCAGTTCACGGTCACAGAGGCGCGAAGAAACTAGAAAATATTCTCATTTTAACAAGCTGCAATCAGAGAATTTTTACTTTTTATCATAAAAAAAAAAGACTAATCAAAAAATAGTTGCTGTTTAAAATACAGAACATTTTCTGTAAGGCCTTTTATATAAAATTCTGTCATACAAAGCTGCTCAGTTAGTAAACCTCTAAAAATGATGAAAATAACTTAAAAATGTCCAAAAACTGCGTCAAAAACATCGGGGAAAAGCGTCACAAAGGTCAAAAAAAAGCGACAACGTGGACTTCCTGAAACCAATAAATTTTTTTTTTTTTTTGAGGAAGACCAATCTACCTCCGTTCCCTCATTCATCCACTCACTATTCCCTATCTAGTGTTTATTAAATAGTGAACCATAGAGGGAACGACCAAATGAGATTTCAGACACTCAGTGAAAACATTGTTGCATCAGGAGTTGCGGCCGTTGTTTATGTGGATTTGCGGGGCACGCCCAGCATCATGTAAACAAACCGAATCTAAAATACTTCTAATACATCCCTGAAACAAACCCGAGCACCCAGGAGAGTGATAAATATAATATATTATATATAATATATATATGTATATATATATATATGTTGCATGTTACATTTCCACTGTTTGAAATTGAAATGAAAGCCCGCTCCATTTTTCTTTTTCCGTTTTTGCGGTGACTTCTTCTTCTTCTTCTTCTCCGGAAAACACGGCTGCGTTGCATTGTGGGTATACAGGAGTAAAATGAGACTACATCGTATGTACCATAGACAGTATAAATAAACTGGACCAACAGACCCCATGGCTCTGGACGGAGACCAGTGAAGGATATTAGAAGTCACTTTTCCGGTGATCTCTTTATGTTACTGAGCAGCCTCCAACTGAGCTTGAAGACGTGGATGTGGCGTGAGCAACGATGTCGGAAAGTTGTAAGTCTTCTGGTAGCTGTGCCGAGAAATCTCAATCATTCCCAATCTTACAGAGACGGAGACTGTAGGTGTATGTAAGGAGATAACATAAGCACAGGCTAATTATTGATCACTAACATGCTAGTTAACATTAGTAATTAAACCTAAACAGCTCATATAAGTCCAAACTGCCTTTGAGCTTCTCCTGTACTATCTGGTAATTCCTCTACTATGCGACAGTAAGTCGCGTGGTTATGACACAATCGTTAGCCTATTTTAAAAAAACGTCTGCTACAGAGCCATAACGTGAGGTACAAGGTAATGGAGCCTTTTATACATTGTTGTGTTTCTTTAGAAATAAACAATGGACAAATGGAGTCTTTAAACGCCTAGATGTAAAGTTATTCGCTGTCAAAGTGACGCCAAAATGATATTTAGTATTAGAGCACTGCAGAATGTTTGGTGTTTGAAGCTTGAAAAGCTATGAATTAAATATCGCACATGGCTTTAATAGAAACATTTATTTGACGACGCGATGCATCGAGATGTCGAATCAAATTAAATCACTGATATGATAACCGTAGTCGAATCGTGAGATCGGTGAAGATTCACACCTCTAATTACAACACATTTACATAAAAACTCAACACACAGTAGAAGCTCAGTTAAAAGGAGCAGCAGATACTCGATGGCGAGGACTGAACATGGTTAAATAGAGATAAAAAAAAAAGTGCAGAGTGCCGGGCGTACGCTGGCCTTCATATTCACAATATATTCATTAATTCAGAAGAAATAATATAGAAAAAGACGGAGCTAAATCAATGTTACGGTTGATCGAGACGTGGGATGCGTGTGAATGCAAACACTTCAGCTTTTAGTCGTGTTATTGTAGAAAAATGAAAAGGCATCAGAATTCAAGCTGCTCGTATAATAATAATAATGTCGGATCATTCTTTTGGTCGTCTACAAAGCCGGTGTCACAACTAATTTCTTATTTTGTGTTTTTTTGCTTTCAACGGCTGCTCTCTTTCTCTTTTTTGTCTGCTCTCGCTTTTCATCTCGCAGCGAGAATCAAAGTTTCTCTGTCACCGTCGAGACTTTGAAAGCCAGGTTCGCTCTTTGTTCTCTCCGTGTGGGTTTTAAACATTTAACACTTTCTTTTGTTTCTTTGTGTTTCCTGTTGCAGAAAGTCAGCGAGAAGGTCGGTGCTCGGAAGGAACCAAACTAGATGATGACTTCAAAGAAATGGAAAAGGTAAAGTCAGTGTTTTTTTTATGGTGGCCCTGAAGGACCAAACACAAAGGACTAAATAACATTTCACAAAACACAAATACATTTCAAACTACATTTTGTTTTGTGAAATGTTGTGTTTTTGACCTTCAGGGGCCACTGTAGTTTCTCTATTCACACAAAATATAATATAAAATATACTCCAAACCTAATATGAATCAAACCACTGCAGTACATATTAAAGTGCCCATATTGTGTTCATTTTCAGGTTCATAATTGTATTTAGAGGTTATATCAGAATAGGTTTACATGGTTACATTTTCAAAAAACACAATATTTTTGTTGTACTGCACATTGCTGCAGCTCCACTTTTCACCCTGTGTGTTGAGCTCTCTGTTTTAGCTGCAGAGTGAGACATCTCACTTCTGTTCCATCTTTGTTTTGAGTCGCACATGTGCAGTAGCTAGGTAAGGACTACTAGCCAGTCAGAAGCAGAGTATGAGGGCGTGCCCTGACAGTACCTAGGTAAGGACTACTAGCCAGTCAGAAGGCTAGCATCATAACGTGTGCTTTTTTCACTTTGTAAACCTATAACATAACACAAAAAATATATATAACACAATAAAGGAAATGGGAAAAACTAACAGTATAATATGAGCACTTTAAAATATTTATAAATATCTGAGTCTACCCATCTTACTCTCTGCCAGAAAGTGAATGAATGTATTCCCCAAAATGTTGAACTATTATTTTCTTTTTTAATCTATTGACATCTAGATTTACTCATCTAGACATCTAGATTTACTCATCATCGTTAAGTATGTTAGTGTGTTGTCCTCTCACCGTGTCCCTGATGTGTTTTCCTCTGCAGAAGGTGGACATCACCAGCAGAGCCGTGTTGACATCATGACCAGAACTACC